>NW_024105011.1:0-70254 GCF_003945595.2 Pipra filicauda | reverse complement strand
TTCCATCAATCTTATAAAAAATTTATTTATATCCTATAAAGAAATTGAAACTATTAGACAGGATTCAGCTTGGAACCTACAGCCTGCTACACACGTTAGAGACACAAGATAAGTATCTGTCACAGGGAGACTATATTTCAAATATTACAGGAAAATGCAAGGAAAACACCACAAAAGACTGATTTTTCTCTCTAAACCCCTCTTATTTTTGTGTGTTTTTTTGGTTGGTTGGTTGTTTTTTTGGTTGGTTGGGGTTTTTTTTTGGTTTTGTTTTTGGTTTTGTTAGGGTTTGGGTTTTTTACTTTTAATCTATTTGTTTTTCTCTATTTAGCATTAACTTTTAAAATTATGACTATTTATAGTAAATTTTTAGCAAGACTGAATTCTGGTCAGAGTTTATAATTTCAGCAAAACTTCACCACTGTGAATGGCAAAGAAGTGAAAAGAGGAAAAAAAAGCCCTGAAGATGGACAGAAAAACATTCTCAAACCTCTGCCGGGCCACTGTTGACCAGCTGTGAGGAATTATTCCAGACCAAATCCTACAAGAGCTCCTAAATTTATCAGTACACATAGAACCTTACAGCCTCTGCTATGATGAGCCCATTTCTGAGTGTCAGCCCCACATTTCACAAGTCAGCATGTTAAATTCTTGCATCAAGGCAGGTAACACATCCCAGAAGATGGTGGGCAGAGATGGAGCCAGGTTTGTTTTGCTGCACCTGAGTGTTTAGGGGAGCCTAATCTGACTGATACCAGGTTAAGTGACTCCTCCATACAGTTGTCCTGGACATCACTATGCGTCCAAAACTTCAAAAACATAATATATACATTTTCCCTCACCCAGAGTAAAGATTTGCCACACATTGGCACCCTGCTGTTCATTAAGCAAACATCCAGCAGCTTTGCCTGTTGGCTAGAACCTGGGGATTACTGAAGGACTTGGAAATGAGAAAGGCACTTGAGGAGACAAAAAACCCTCAGGGAGGCATGAACAGGAGTTCCAGCTCCACTGGACAGTGTCCTGCTGTGGACACCACAGCTGAAGAGAAATATGATCCAGCTGGGGGCAATCCAGGAAGGAGAAGTGAGAGTAAGTTTTTGACTGAATTGTTAAACTGAAGGAAATGAAGGCTGAGACCAAGAGTGACCATAACACACCAGCGTTTAGGGAGACAGTGAAAAAACCAGTCCAGGATATGTTTTTAGAATGAGGTAAATCAAATCTGTCTGAAATGGTACAGAAATAAGTGTCCTAGTCTGGGGAAAGAGGAAGGCACAACCCCTCCTGTTGAGACCCCTTCCATCAGTCCCTCTCTTTTTATACATTCATGTAGTCGGGTGAGCATCCAGTGTATATGTTAGTCAAGCAGAGAATTAAAGAATTGGATTTGATGGAAGAAAAGTCTTAGGATAGATGTTAATGTTGTCCACAGCTACCTAGATTTAGGCAAGAGAGAGAGGCTTATGAAGGCTGCACAGTTCAAGGGCAAAAGACAGCAGACACAAACTGTAACCCAGTTTGATAAAAGGAAACTTTTCCCACTGTGAAGGCTGACAAGGGACACAGGGGTCTGGAGAGGTGGAGTAATTTCATTAAGACACTCAAAATTCAGCTGGACAAGACCCTGAGCAATCTGATTTTATTTGGTTAGTTCCTCACAAGATGTCATTGGTCTCACAAGATGCCGTGAGGATGAAACAATACATTTCCATTAGGGAATAGATACAGAACCTAAGAGGAATTTGCACTGCAGCCATCAGCACTGGCTGTCCTTTAAAGTTAGATAACCATCTCAGGAGTAAATGCAACACAGCCTGGCCACTCATATCCTGATTGAGAGTCATATAAATAACATGACAAAACAAGAAGAAACATTCAGAGGAGGTGTTTTGTCTGCCTTTCAACCTGTCTCTTGCAGGGCTGAGGACACATCTCCATGGGCTGCAGCTACAGAGCAGGAAACCATTTCAGTCACTTAATTCACTATTTTCTCCAGAAACTGATTACATACTTTACCCCAGATAATTTTGGGGCTAAAGAAACAGAAAGGAAAAGTGGAAGGAAGATCAGGGGAGGCAAACCTGCTTTCCTTACCCCCACCTAAGTGTCCTAGAAGGCTACAAGTCCCAGCTCCTGTCCATGGGAATCCAGCAAGCCTTGCTGGCTGCAAGGGGGCTCTGGTTGAGAGTACACTTATCGCTGAGGTCATCTGTGCAAAAAGTGCACATCAGCAGCCTTCCAAAGACAGTAGTGTTTAGATCAATACCCCAGGAGACAGCTAACATAACTTTAATTTCCACCTCGGTCCAAGGAAATAAAGCCCCGTCTTTTCACAGACAGGCTTTAAGTGCCACTTTATCAGATATTTCGCAAGGAAGCAATTTCCCCCTTCCTCTTAGTGTTCCTGTCATGAAGGTGAAGGGAGAACCTTTGAAGAAAAACCTTTTTTTCCTGCTGCTTAGCACAAGTGGAAAAAGGAAAGGAGAAGCACTTGTGTGAATTACCTGTCTCTGGTGAAGTAGAAATATATCCTACAGGGTAAGTAGGAATATATGATACTTATAAAAAACTCTTTCTGGCTCAATATTAAAAGTGAGGCAATGTACTGCATTGCACCAATCTGCCTCAAAGGTAAGAAAGGTTTCCCAAGAGCTCAGGCCTTGAGTCCTGTGTCCCTCAGCTCCATCTTAGTCAATAAAAAAGTAAGATAAGTTAGTTCTGTAAAGTGGGAGCTGGGCTTAACCATCTTCATCAACAGTTTAGGCACATAAGCATAAAGTTTGCACATTGCATCTAAGAAGAGACACGTCCTTGAGGGTTGATCCAAACCGTCTGCAAAACAGGGGTCACATCCCAGGAAAGAGATTTTCAGGCAAAGGCACTTAAGGCAAACACATCTGCACTAGTGCCAGCTCTTATTCCCCTTGAAGTGAGTGGACTTCTGCCATTGCCTTCAACAGAACAAGAATTCAGGCAAAAAGCCCCATCCCAGGCTGCTTGAATTTAAAAATGCAGCAGGGCTCAAGCCAGCAGAAGGATGGCCTTAAAATAATGTACTACAGATGTTAAAAATGTGCTTACCTGGCTGAATTGACCTTCAACAATTGTTTCAACAATTAATATATAGAAAAGATATTGCAAAGCACAGAAGTTGGACTAGATGATCCTTGTAGCTCCCCTCCAACTCAGGATATTTTATATTTCTTTGATCCTATGATTCTATGGACAAATTTACATTTTTTTTCTTGATGGACCTAGAGAAAATTACAGTTTTGACGTGGCCAGGGAGGGTAAACTTCAAGTCACTTCATGTGTCCAATAAAATGGGTTAGGTAAGTCACTCCCAAGAGTTATGCAAGATAACCTGTTTTTAACTCAAAATATAAGTGATACTAAAATCAAACCATGTTCAGCTACTCTGTCTCATGGAATAGGTGGGGATTTTTCAATGAACATTAGTTCTGTTGCTTTTAATCTTCCAAACATATCTTACTTTTGTTCAAGCTGGGAGTCTGTAATTTAAGCCAGACCTGTTGTGGCCTGTATCCATATATCTCAGTAAATGCACCCTAGAAGTGGAAACTATGGTATTGGATATACTAAAGACCTCTGTGGAAAAAATGGACAACTCATGGACAACAGATCCATACGGAATCTGTGCAAAATCTAAAATCATCAGAATTATTGCCTGTGCCCGTATCTTCAGTATGGAGGTATAGGAGCTCCAGCCTGATCCCATATATCCACAAATTTTGTATATGAAGCAGCTGCAAATGTGTGACCATGCACATATTCTCTAGTTTTATCTAATATTTCTCTCAGGGTAATGCTCAGCAACCTGAAAAGTAATTTCTAAGACTGTTAAATATTCAAAATTTCCAGCTAAATTTTAAAAGGCTTCCCATGCTGACCAATTTTTTTTTCTATGAAGAGTTCAAGGACACATAAAAGAAAACATAGTTGTAAAGTAGTCCTAAAATAAAATTCTTAGGGCTTTGATTATCTCATTCATGGATCAGTGAGGCTTGGAAGCCAAACAGGATTCATGCTGCCATTTCTTTTCTTGGAAGGCTCTGACACACGACCCTCTTGAAGTCAAAAACTTTATTTTGATTTCCATCATGAATTTATTCAGGTTTACATAATTACCTGTGATTTTCAGCCCGTGATCTACAGCCTGGGCAGTCTACAGAGCTTCTGGAGGCCTCTTGGCCAGCACGGACTCAATAGATGTATATTAACTTTACAGGATTCACAACTCCACTGGGAAACCTTTAGTTGTCCACCAAAAAGGTAGAGAATGAAGACACGATTCCTGTGTCAGGCATTAAATAGCTCAAATAGCTGCTTCCACACCTCACTGTTTAAATACAAACTAGTAGAGTGATTTGCAATCATTTTGGGGGCATGAAGGTGTTTTACTTTCCTGTTCTATGTCACACTCTTCAAACACACAGCGTGTTCCCCTCCTTTTACAGAATAATTTTGAGGTGGCAAACATCATGTAGAGTGCTTTACCCTGGCTAGGTGTGATCAATAGTGCTGATAACTGTGTGCTAACATCACTTACCATCAGCCCTGAGCTTTCCTTGGGGAACACTCACACAAATATCACTTGGCTTCAGCACTTCAATCCTCGTGAATATGGTTTATGGAGCACGAGCTGCAGCTGCTGTAGCAGGATGCAGTGAAGCATTTCAGGTCATATTGGTATCTGGCTGCATCTTTTAATAATTATTGCTTGGGTGCACAGCAACTATTAAATACAATACAGCCAGAGATATTTTTTTTTTCTCTCTGCAGTAACAAAAGGCCATAAAATGCTCATGTCTACCCATTCATTACTTTGACTTTGCTATGGTTTAGGGTGAAAAAGCCCAGTAGTATTCAGAACAAAAGCAAATACACTTGATCTGATGTTGTCACCACCATGTTAATAGTTTTCACTATGCTCTGACTAAATGCAAAATGCCTGACAGTGTCCACTTAAAACTCCCACAGAAAGGTTTAGAAATGCTGATGTTTCAAAGGGTTTTTTTTTTTTAAACCAATTTAAGTTCGTACTTTTAAATAAGAAACCGAGTCCACAGCAAGGAACCTGTAAGAACATTCATTTTTAGGAACACGTTTTGTAGAACTGGTCTAAACCAATTTTACTAATGAGAATTTCTGATGGAAAAATAGGTTTCTTGAGTTTCATGTTTACCTTCTCACTATTTCTCAGAAAAAAAAAAAAGAAGCCCCTGAAATAAAATATAATTCCCCAGAAAACCAAAGCATTTCAGATGGGTTAAACAGCTCCTTTTTTTCTTTCAAGATTGTATTCAACTGATGATTTTGATTATGGTGACCAGTACGTTACATTTTAGTGGGGATCTTAAAGGAGGTTTGGTGCCTATTTCTCCTCAAGGGGAAAAATAATTTATTTAAAAAAAAAAAAACCAACAAACAACCTTCAAGCCTTAACTGGAAATTGATATTCTTGAAGACTATTCTTCATTTTATGAAAAAGTAGAATCTTCACAATGAAAGCTCACTATCTCTGAAGACTAAATTCAAAAACCCAACTGCTCTTAGTGCATTAAGTTAAGCAGGTGATAACTCCTCACAGATAAAGTACTGTATTGATAAAGTGCATCTACTTTGCTCCTCTTGTAGATTGTAAAGGGGCATTTTGACAAAGTCAAACCAACTGAATCATACCAGGGATCTTGATGTTCTCATATTTGATTACACACTTAATCCAAATCTTCAGAAATTGTTGTTGTACATAATGTATATATACTATAAATATTTTGAAAGAATAAGTGAGGAGCATTTGGGAAGATAAGCTCTTTGTAAAGGTATTACACAACTAAAGCTTGGCCCCTACTGCAGGAAGTTTCTAGAATAGATACTCCTTTTATTTATTTCTGAGCACTGATGTAATTGCAAGGTTCTCTCTTCAGGCTTTCCTTCAGTTACAGCGAGAACAGCAGTTCCTTTCTAGGTGGAAGCAGAGATTGTTTCAAAAAATTCAATATATTACACAATTTGATGCTCTAAGAAAAAACAATATGACGAGACTCAAGGAATAACTCATAACCTGGCATCAGTAAACCTTTTGCTGCAATAAAGAAACTCCTGAGTAACCTGTGCTACGGGATGGGAATCTCTTGTTAACACATTGTGAAAACCAGACAAACCACCACAAACAATTAAGTCTCTTGTCATCTTTTCGGCTTGGGTTGACCAAAGTTAGTGTTCACATCACAGAGCAAAAATAAGCTGTGCGGCCATATCTATCTAACTCAAAGCATTGTTGAGCTTCTCTTTTTATTGGGACTTTCTTTTTCCTGGTATGCCTCCCTGAAGCTAGTCAGGTATGTTTGACAAAGTTAAACGGCTTCAAAATTTTGAAAACCCAAAAGATTTATGATGAGTTCTATGTCTTGCTCTTTTACCTGGAATTTTCAAGTGTATTTTTATCCTTTCTGGTTAATTTCTGGTAGATTTTTTTGGAAACAACTGAGGTTTAAGGTAGGCTTTATCACTGCTATTTCCAACTTTCTGAAATTTTGGGGTCTAGCTGAAATCTCGTTAAGTCAGAGAAACCACTCTCAAAACATGGAGTCTGTAAGGACTCACTGAGCTCATGATCTCATTGACTATTGAGGAACCCTAGACTGAGCACCCCATTATATGGAACTGCTAGAGCAAGACCATGAAGATATTCAGAGGGCAGGAGACAGGTTGGGAGAGCTGGGGGTGTTCAGCCTGGAGAAGAGAAGGCTCCAGGGAGACCTCCTAGCAACTTCCAGTGCCTAAAGGGGCTCCAAGAGCCTCTTAAAATCCCTTTTGCCTCTAAAAACCTTCTAAGAGCTGCACCAGTCTGCAGTGTTTACAAGATCCTTGCTCTCAGTGGCAAAAAATAATGTAGGGCCTCTCACTGAGAATGGATATTTATGGTTGCTTCTTTCCACTTGGGCTACTTTGTGTTTAGCAGTGCTTAATTCCAGCTGCCATTCCCTTTTCCAGACACCCATAGCATAATTTCCATGAAAAGTTATCCCAAGGAGTGACCTTTGGTTTTACACTATTCTCCCAGTGTCCACTGAGGTCAGCAGAGAGAAATAGGTGGGTGTTCAGCTGGACGCAGATGGGATTGGGTTGCCATAGATTTTACAACGTTTTCAAAGCTGGAGAGGGACTTTGGACAAAAGCATGGAGTGACCAGATAGGGGGCAGTGGCTTCTCACTGCCAGAGGGCAGGGTTAGATGGGATATTGGGAAGAAATTTTTTCCCTATGAAGGTGGAGAGGCCTTGGCATAAGTTGCCCAGAGAAGCTGTGGCTGCCCCATCCCTGGAAGTGTCCAAGGCCAGGTTGGATGGAGCTTGGAGCAACCTGGGCTAGTGGAAGTTGTCCCTACCCATGGCAGGGGGTGGAACTGGATGAGCTATAGGGTCTCTTCCAACCCAACCCATTCTGTGGTTCTATGATTCCATGATTTCTGGCTGTTCAGCAACAGGCAGGATGAATCTTGTCCTTATTTTTCTTTTTCTAGAGCAAAAACTGACATTCCTCTATAATGACAAGGATCTTGGAGTTGTGGCATTATAGCAATGCTCACATGTCAAGAGCTGGAAAAAACAATTAAGTGCCCTGTCATACCTGATGAATAAATAGAAATGTTGCTTTACTTTGTAACATGAATACACCAGCTGTTCACATTCATTATCCCAGCCATCCAATAGAAAGGACAGTTACAGATTTAGGTGTGGATGTAGAAACTGCTTAAAGAGATGCAGGACGAGGATGAAGTGGATGAATAACTGGATGCATCCAACTACAATTATTGCTCAAAATTGACCCTCCCCATCTCCGTAGTCTCTCTAAGATGAACATTCTTTGGCAGATTTATGTGCTTTCTTAAGCTTTTCGGAACAGACTTCCCTTCCCGCAGGCTGTAAAACTTAATTAATCAAGCACATTTTTCCACATAGCGCTGGAATTTATAAATCTAAAAATAAAGTAAGAAAGGAACTTAAAACCAGCTGCATAGAGCCAGATACAAAACTCATCTAGGCTAATTTCTTACCTCTGATACTGGCCAGCAGCAGATCGTTTCGGAAAATGTGTGACATTTATACTGAAAGCTTTTCTCTGGCAAATCCTTCAGGCAGACAGTGGTATAAGGACTTATCACTGCAGTCAATAGCTCCTAACTGATACACAGTCCTTGAAAAAGTCTAGTCAGTTTTTCAGCACAATCTTTCAAATTTCCACAACTTTCTGGGGCAATTTCATTATGCTCCGTATGAAGCAGTGCTTCACTTTGTTTGTTTGGAGCTGCTTGCCTGATAATTGAATTGGATGTCCTTTTTTCTCTGCATTTCAAGAAAGGAAGAGCAATGATTCCCTGCTCACTTTTTCAGTGTCATTTATTGTTTTCTCTGTTATGTCCATCCTAGTTGCTGCTAAGCTAAAGGGACTATTTTATAGGATTTTTCCCTATTGCAGAAGTTGTTACAAACCTCTGGCCATCTTTGCCACCTTCGTGTGTTTTTTTCTCCCTTCTTCTGAGGTGAATTATCCATTCTGAGACAACGTAATTCTCAGGAGACATTACAGGTGTGAATTTAAACAGGGTTAAGATGGTGGTTTGAATCCCCATTCCCATCCTAATGATTCCTAAGATCCCTTCTGCCTTTTAAGCACCTTCTAAGTGCTGCACCAGTCTGCAGTGTTTACAAGGTCCCTTGCTCTCAGTGGCAATAATTAATGTAGGGCCTCTCACTGAGAATGGATATTTATGGTTGCTTCTTTCCACTTGGGCTACTTTGTGTTTAGCAGTGCTTAATTCCAGCTGCCATTCCCTTTTCCAGACACCCATAGCATAATTTCCATGAAAAGTTATCCCAAGGAGTGACCTTTGGTTCTTACACTATTTTTCTAGTGTCCACTGAGGTCAGCAGACAGAAATAGGTGGGTGTTCAGCTGGACACAGATGGGATTGGGTTGCCATAGATTTTACAACGTTTTCAAAGTGAAAAACCACTTCTGACGTAGAAATGTTTTCCAACTGTGTTCAGCAGCTGAGCTGCACATTCTGGAGATTAGAATGGGTCTGTTTTACCCGCAGAAAGACTTGATGGCAACACCACAAGAAAGGAAAGTGGTACCCTAATACAGTTATTCAGATGCATTTTAATTCAAATTGGATGGGACTGCGGGGGAGGAAATGCTGAAAGCCACAGAAATAGAATTTTTCCTCTCTTGCTTCAGTGTAATTTAAAACATCAAACCATTTTTAATGAGTTTTAGTGAAACCAAGCCTTGGCTGTGACCTTCTATGCCAAAATTTAGCCTGGAGAAAATTTTCAAAGTTGATTTATAAATCCTATAAAACAAGGAGGTTGATGGTGGAAACAGTGAGCTGTGGACACCAATAGCATATGCTCTTGCAGCCTTATTTTTAACTTTTAATGCAGAGAGAGGCTCTGTAAAGTGTATGTACCTTATATCCCAGTGCTGAAATTCTGCCTGAAACTTTGTCCTTTTAAAACTATGAGTTTGATATTTTCTACTTTCTTAGAAAACTGTGTTAGCAAAATAAAACATACAGAAGCATGTACCATCGAGTTCTTACCTTCAGCAGAGGGACCTCATTTAGAGTAATAAACAGCAAAAAGGCCACAAAACTGCTTGTATGGAAGGACAGCTTCTAGTCTCCTGTGGAACAAGTGGTTTCTGCACCCATTTCTCATTCCAGAATAAGGTCTCCAAGGTACAGGACCTTCCTACTGTCAATATGGACAGGTCCTGCCCCTGTGAACACTAGGTAGGATCTCTAGGAGGTAACTGTGATGCAGATAATTAATCATGAGTAAGTTGCAACAGTCATCTTTTCTTTGAGAGTTGATATAATATGATTTTGCAATCATCAGGGCTGCCTTATTGATTTCCTTGTGGACAGATCACGTGCTTGAGAACTTCAGTGCCAAAATGTCATTTGAGTTAAAGCTAAAGTCCATTCTCCCATGGCCACTGGCATTCTGCCTCAGGAAGGTCAAGGGCACAAGTACATCATATCACACCACCCATGGATTACCCACCTGATCTAATCATTATTCTGCACCACTTCCCCACCAGCTTTCCCAGCACCTTCACATCCTCCCAGTGGTGGGATCTCCTATGAACTGTCTACCTGCACATGCTTATTCTCTCATCTAAGTAATTTTCAAGTTTTAACGTAGACCTCTGGGTTCCTGAATTTGCCAGCTCTTGCATATCATACCAGTCTCCAGAGTTTATCGTAACTCAGGGAATTCCATCCATTACCTTCTCAGGACATACACTAGAGCACTGGAACAGGCTCCCCAGGGCAGTGGTCACAGCTCCAAGGCTGCCAGAGCTCAAGAAGTATTTGGACAACGCTCCCAGGCACATGGTGGGATTGTTGAAGTGTCCTGTTCAGGGCCAGGAGTTGGACTGGATGATCCTTGTGGGTTCCTTCTGCCTCAGGATATTCTATAATTCTATGGTTTCCTCTCCTTGGCCTTTATTTCTTGTAATTATTTCTCCATCCAAACTTATAGACATCTATAGAAATTACATAAACTCAGGCAAAAGAAAATATTTATAACAAACCAAGAAATAAATCATGAAATCATTAAGGTGGGAAAAGACCGTCAAAGTAATCAAGTCCAACCTTTGACCAAACACTACCATATCAACTAAACCATAGCACTGAATGCCACATTGAGTAGTTAAAGTATTGCAGATAATTTTGTTTGGGATTCACTTTCTTTCTGAGTTTTGACTTTAGGTAATGTCAGTGTCCACATCTGAGTTGATCATCTAAATGGCTCTCACAGGATTTCACAATACAGACCATCAGAGTGTGGATTTGAGGTATCTGTGTGTGCTGAGACAAATGATGATGGGGTGTAGGAGCATTTCTGTCCCTCTGTTGACTCCACGGGGCACTCAACAACTAACTCAGAGTTGTAAAAAACCTCAACTCAGATGGGCTGTCTCTGTCCTTCATTTCCTTTCCCCATATGAACAGAAGGACACGGTGCAGTGACTCCATCCTGCACTGACCTTGATTAGGGCAGGTTTCCAGACTAATAACCGGAGTCTTTACTAATTAATTAATAACAAGCTGCATTCATCAACTTTCTTTGTAAGAATTTCAGTAACTTCAAACAAATGCAGTGAGCACAAATCTCCTGGCAAAGAACAGACTTCAGCCCTTGAAACCCAGTTTAAAGCCACAGCTCTTGTGATTACACTGAGAAAACCAGGGAGAACAGTTCAGCAATGCTGATGACAAACAGCACTCCAGGGAGCAATTCGAGAAAAATGTTTTTATTCTGCACTGAACAGGGTTGGAGGATGGAGGTGGGGGTGGTGGTAGGGCTATTTTATGATTCTCTTGTTTTCTTGTGTACTTTATACTTTCATATATCATTTCCAAAATAAGTGGATGGGAGCCTGGAGAGGTGGTGAATATTCCTAGCTCCATTACTTACTTACTGCAGCAAATGAAGTGGTTTCTTAACCTCCCTGTACCCCAAATATTCCATTTGTGAGACAGGGCTTGCCCTTTTATATTTACAAAGCACTTTGGGACTCCTGGGACTGTTATCACCATATCGAGAGCAAAGCCAACAGCTCAAAACACACAGTCCTGATGCTGATGGTCACAACACAAACTGTGAGGATTATCCCTACCCAGAGAACAGTTACAGACCGTGAAAACAATCTTGGCTGCTTAAATATATTCTCTAGTTTTTCCTGTCCACTCAAGGAAAAAAAAAAAAGAGAGAAAGGAAGAGGGGAAAAAAAAAGAGCACTTCAAAAGTCCAATCCCTTTGCCCAAGAGCACTGAGATCTTAAAGCCTCCTGTACAACATCCTACAGCTCCCAAGGTAGGGAAAGATCAAAACTGCAGCTCAACCAGCTCTTCTTTACAATAAATCTGATCACATTAGTCATTTCACAAAAATAAATCTTTCATTTTCGTTTCACTATGATTTTCCCTTTTCATTTTTACCTTTAATGGGTAAATGTTTGAATAAAAAAATTTAGGTACAAGGAGGACAAGCTGGTTGCAGAAGGATGAGACTGCAAGGTGGAAGCTCTGGAAAGGGTCACCACCTCATAGGGGAGGTTTAAAATCAGACCCAAGGGTTCATTAATCTGCTTAAAGATGTATAACAACTTCTACAGTGTCCTGGCTTAGAGGGAGTTTGTTTAATTTCAAAGCTTTGCTCTTGATCTTTTAGAGGGAAAATCAAAAAGAGAAATAAAAATAAAGTGTAAGTGGGAATATATGTCATTTTTCACTGCTGTGAGTTGTGTCATTGCAGAGGAGGAAGAAGTTTGGTTTGATATTGCCTGAACTGCTCAATAAAAGCCAAGGACAATGTCAGGAAAGAAACGACAACAAGGCAAGAAGTCAAAGAACCTAAAGGTACCATCCTATCCTTAACATTTTAACCCAGCTTTCTGGGCCTGATTCTGTGCCAGCTCACACCCTGATACCTCTGACAAAGGACTTCAGATGTCTCCAAAGCAGGATCATCTCCTGTCCCAGCCCCATCCTTGCCACCTAATTTGCAACGCTTTGCATAAGTGGGTGTTACTTTCCTGTGTGCTGTACAGAATCAGGCCCCTGATTTTTGGTGGACTGACTGTGAAGAAACAGATTGAGACAGATGTAAAAACACAAAGATGTGCTTGGCATTCAGGCAAGTTTTTCATCTTCACATCAAAAGTTTAATCACGGAATCACAGAATGGTTTGGGTTGGAAGGGGCATTAAAGACCATCTTGTTCCAAGCCCCTGCCATGAGCATGGACACCTTCCACTGGCCCAGGTTGCTCCAAGCCCCACCCAACCTGCCTTACTTTACAAATATTACTGCAGTAATTACTTCATCAGGAAGCACCTCAGTGTCCAAACCCTTGGACTAACTTGTTTTCCTCACTAGGGGTAGGGGAGAGGAAGGATATGAAAATTACTCTAGAAAAAGCAGCAATTGAATTTCCAAGCTCCACAAATCTTTTCAGCTTCTGGTATGCACAGTACATCAACCCAGTTTGTTGGCCCCTGAAGGAAATTATTTAGTCATGACAATATTAATCAGTTTTTCCCATTGTTTTCTTACCCTTTTCCTTCCAAAATGCTTCTTTCCCTACCTCCTTCATTTCAAAGGCATTAAACAGCATTTAAGCTAAATAGTCAAATTATACCATCAGTTTCTTACTGTGGTCTTATACAAATAATACCTGAGAAAAATTGTGCTTCTTTTAAGAGGACTCACTTATGTTATAATTTTTTAGCTTGGGTAGACATCTCTAAGCCTGTATGGAAAAGACAATGGTCTCTCTTTTTTCTATTTTTTTGTTTTGTTTTGGAGTTTTTTTGTTGTTGCAATTGTTTCTACATCTGCAGTTGCAGTTCAGGGCCAGAAACTTGCTGTTCATGAAAAATTCGAATGTACAGCTCGTCGTGGAAGGAGCTGAAGTCTGCAAAGATGTGAAGATCTCAGGTTCTGATATTTGCATGTGTGTGTGCCCACAGCTTTTCATGTCCTTGTTATAAATCCAAAGGTTTAGGGAAAGGTGTGCTGTCTGGATCCCTGGTACAAAGGATTTGCAAAGCTCTTGTCGCTGCCACACATCAAGAGGTGATTTCAATAAGGCTGGAAAAACTCCTCCCAGCAGAGACTTCATGGCTGGATTTCACCCACACTAACCAAGGAAATTAGAAATGCCCTGGCTGAAATCAAGTGCAAAACTGGCAGTGTAGGGGTGCACTTGGCTCAGGGTGCTTTGCCCTTCCTGAGCTGGGGAGGGAAGACTCGGTGCCTTCCTCACTGATCCCCTCAGGCTTTGGGTCAGAATTGGGTTTAAATGAGTCTCCTCTCCTGCATTAATAAAAAATTGGCCATCTCTTTAATATAGGCCATGTCTCCAAAAAAATATCATCAGTATTTCTACTTTGCAAATGAGGAAACTGAGGCACGAAGCACTTAAGTGACACAGTCTGATTCTTGCCATGGGACAAAATTTGGAGTCTGTTCCATTTCCATGCATATTTCCATGTGAAAGGAAAAAAAAGGCTACATTAACTATTAGTTAAAAGTATGGAGAACCACATATGGTATTTCTAGTGGAAGGGGTCCCTGCTCATGGCAGGAGAGTTGGAACCAGTTGGTCTTTAAGGCTCCTTTCAATCCAAACTGCTCTGTGGTTCTGTGATTCTCTTTGAAAAAAAGCATTAACTTTCTTTCTTTGCTTAAAGAATTAATAATAATAATAATAATAATAAAAAAGAAAATATATGTTTTAAGTATCCAAAAAATGACTGGTTAATATGAACAGTTGAAATGGGTCTACACTCCATTCTAAGGAAATCAGCATGGAAATAGCTCTAAAATTACATAAATAAACTGCAGGTGGTACAAATTCCTAAACATTTTAGAGCATACAATGTGGTTACATCTGTCGAAAGAGTAAGAATAATAACAGGTCTCTCTGCCTGGAGAAATGTCGTGTGACTCAGGCATCAGACAAAGGTTTGCTGCTATGATAGAGCTGTCACCTTTTAATATGTGATACCAACAAAAAAAAAAAAAAAGACAGAAAGAAAGAAAGCAAGTTTCATAGCTCCCTTCTCAGTCTGTTTTAATTAGACTGGGGGAGGAGAAGATTGGCTGTGGAGGTGTAGCCACCATATGCTGGTGATAACTGCACATAAACAGACAAATTAACATTGTTATTTCTGTTTCTGGGTCTGTCTGCTGCCCTTTTTCCAGCATATGGTTAACAAGGAGGTCAATGGGAGGAAAAAAAAAGGGAGCAAACAATATCTCTATGACAAGTTCTGGACCAGCTGTCTTGACTGAAAATCTTGGACTTTTACCCCAAACCCACTATTTTTAACTCATAGAACCCTGCTCCTGCAAATGCAGGCAGGTTTCTTTAGCCTCCCACATACAAATAGTTTAATGGATTTTAGGGGGAGGGGGTTACCTTCACTGTGAGCAGTGAACATCTGCTTAATGCTTGAAGGAGCAGCACCCTAATTTTCTTTTCCAAATAAACCTGATGACACATAAAGTAATAACTGACAGACAATAACTGGGTGAAATTAATTCACTCCAGATGTGTTTGCAAGGCCAAGAAACAAAACTAATAGAGAACTGTCGTTTTCAAAAATCTGCGAGAGGTAGTTTCACAAGGGATCCATAAACCATCCCATGAGAAGGGTGGAGATGGTTTGTCAGTGCATTTGTATCGTCCTCATCCCTGGGCTAAGCCTAGTGTTTGATGTCCGTGGATTCCCCATCCCTGGAAGTGTCCAAGGCCAGGTTGAATGAAGCTCTGAGCCACCTGGTCTAGTAGAAGGTGTCCCTGCCCATGGCAGGGGGTTGGAACTGGATGATCTCTAAGGTCCCTTTCAACCCAAGCTATTCTGTGATTCTATGATTCTAGGTCGGAATTAAGAAGGAGAAGAGTATGGGAAAATTGGCAGAATGGTCCTGCAATCGAGGTGCTGAGCTGTAATTCAGTGCTTTGTTCTGTTTCTATCTCTACCATGTCAAAACCCCTTTGTAAACTTGGGTGTTATTTTGCCACTGTCTATGGAACAGCAGTCCTTACTGGAGCTTTGAATACCTCACAAACAGCACCAGACCCCTTTATCCCTACTGTCACTGGTTGGTTCATTCAACTTATTTTTGATATTATTTTTCAGGAAGGGCAGAAGTCTTGAGGATTCAAAATGAAAATAAGCAGAGCTTTCTGGAAATGTGATACTGAGGGGCAGAGAGAAGCAGAATGAAACAGCCTAATTGCAACACGTGCCTTTGGAAAATAACATGCAGCAACTGCAACCCGGGGCACAGCCACGACAAAGTCAAGGTCAGGTTGCATGAACAGCCTTAACTGTGGCATTTCCTGAGTTTTACTTATTTGACTTTACAGCCCAAGCATCTCGTTCTCCTAGTTATTTTCTATTCCTTATATGAAACACGTTCAACCTGCGCATTATTCATTAGTAGCTGGTGTTTAAGAGGAAACAGAATAAAACCCTGGGGTTTGTGTGGCAAAAAAAGTCACCGGGGGAGTTGTCGTAACACTTCTTTGGCCTTTTGTTTTGAAAATCTGCAGATTGAAATATTGCCCTCAGGACAGAAAAAAAGGAGTTGTCTCAGTGTTACACGAAGAAATTTCAGCCTTTAGCTCCAGGCATTGCACTCATAGTCTCAGCAACCCCCTATCCCCAGGCGAAATTTTACCACATTTTCCCTCCACAGTCAGAGTTTATGGGCTGGGAAGGAGTGCAGACAGTGTGGTGTGTTACATGCACATAGTGGTTTGTTCTGTGTGTGTATGAGGAACTTGAGGTTTGTTCCCAGCAATTCAGGCAGCTTTATTTTATGCTCACTGGACATGTACATGCTGCAGAAAGCTTTTTCGTAACAATTCTAGGTGGAGTGGTGAAAGGAGTTTTTCATATCAGATAAAAGTGGGGAAAACAGAAAAAAATCCACCAACAAACAAACCTCCCATAAAAACAACAGAAGGTATTCAGATACCTTTCCTTTTCATCACATTCTCAGTTCTGCAAGAAAACATATCCATACAAAAAAAATCAGTGGAGGCAGCCTGGTGAAGGTTTACAGGGATGTAGTTGTAATCTGAACTCAGTCTACTGCATCGTGATTAATTTAAGGACTTGTGTAATATCTGGTACACATATAGAATCATACAATATCCTGAGTTAGAAGGGAGGCATTTGACCAACCTTAACCATGAAAAGTCACAGCTAATCCAAGCTGTGCTTTCATAACCTCCCTCTGTGGACTTGGTGAGGACTGATAGCCAGTTGATTTTAACTGCGAATGTCTGTAGAAGAAGCTTTCCCTTTTAAGAACTGTTTTTCTCTCTGTCAGTGATGTGGATGACCTGGAGATTAGATATCAATTTTAGAATGATGATGTAAAATAATATATGAGATCATAAGTTCCTAGGAAAAATCAGGTTGGAAGGACCATCATGAGTCTCTGCTCAAAGCAAAATCAACTCTGAGGTCAGACCAAGTCACACAAGGCTTTGTCCAGCCCAGAAAAAGGCTGGAGACAGTGCAGCCCATCTGATAAACCTGTTCTCATAGCCAAGGAGTGAAGCTCTCTTTTTTTCTTTATCTCCTAAGTCTGATATTTTTTTATCATAGAAAAAAGTTCCTTTTCAAGAAAACCTCAGAGATAAGATCTGTGTTATCCAACCTCATAGTCAAAGTCATCTTTCCAAGGGGATGGAGCTCTGCATGGAATATGTCATTAGTTATGAAACTTTATATCACAAAGGGAAAAACATTTTCTTCTTTGTCACTGATACAGAAAAGACTTCTTTGTTGTCATAGACATTCATCTTCTGGAAACTGCTGGTTGAGATATTAGATTAGCTTATTTAAATATAAGTGACATTTTAATGAGGTGTTCCAAATAAAGTATTTAGTGCAGTGGAAGAACAAGGGAGAAACTGTAGCTACAAGGTAAGAAAGAGTATGGGAGGCAATAAGAGGATATCAATGGACTGGGATGAAAAAGAAAAGAGATTTTCTGAGGAGTCTTACAAGCATTGTGATCTTGACAACACTTTCACTAATAAACTTGGCAAAATTAGGAGTACACCAATCAAACTGATGACGAGGCATCACTGACACAGAAGCTTTCAGTCTACTGAAATAATTGAATGGGAACTGGAACAACAGAAATGGGATGAGATTTAACACTTTGAAGCTGTCAGGTCACACACTTGGAGACTAGGAACTATTAATCTGGTAGAGCTTTGAGTTTTACTGTGCAAACAGCTGACAGGAGAACATGACATGGTGTGTTAGTCAATCAGAGTGTGGCTGTGAGCCACCAACACGGTCTGACCATCGAAATGACAAATGTGATTCTAGGGGGGATCAGATTGAATGCTTCAAGTAGATATCAAGAAGTATTAATTGCACTTTCCAAAGCAGCTGTTTTCTCATCTGGAGCTGTGCACACGCTTCTAGCTACCCCTGTTCAATAAAGATATTAAAAAAATAATATTACATTCTGGTTTGGTAGGAGAAGGAAATTAAAATGAGCAGCAAGTGAGAAAGAGAGATTTCACTTGGACTTGTGATATATGAAAGAGCCAGTGTGGGTCAAACAGTGAACAGAGAATGATTTCTACTGACAGGGCATCAACTAACATGCCATTTGATAGAACAAGGGGAAATGGTCTCAAGTTGCACCAGGGGAGGTTCAGGTTGGATATTAGGCAAAAATTTCTTCACTAAAAGAGTGGTCAAGGCTGCCCAGTGTAGAGGTGGAGTCATATCCCTGGAAGGGTTCAAAAAATGGGTAGACATGGCATTTCAGGATATGGTTTAGTGGGCATGGTGGTACTTGGTTGAAAGTTGGACTTGATGATCTTCAGGGTCTTTTCCTACCTTAAGGTTCTATGATTTGCCAAAATATCTTTGTTGGTTAAGGGAGACACGTCCCACTATGCTGAATAGCTTCAGATTCTCAAAATGACACATCCTGCTGAGACTTGTGTCTTATTTCCCAGTTAAACCAATTTATACTATTTTCCTAGCAAGATGAGATGGTCTGTGAAATCTTGGAAATTAGTTTCTTTTCTGTTTTACCATAGTGTTTTCTGTCCTTTCTGGTTAAATGACAACTGAGAATACAAAACAAAAAATTCAGAAGACCCTATCTAAATGCTGGAGGTGTCACTGTGCTCAAAATGAGGGTTGGACTGGTAAAACAGGTGATAAAAACATCATAATCCTTCTGGCTGGAGTTGCATATTTTTAGATCAAGTTTTGCACACAGAAGACTCCAGGTAGATAATGAGGAAGCTGAAGTTGAAGGCAGGGACTGAAAGTGAATAAGCAACCTGGCCTAAAGCTTGTCACATGGGATTTTGATAAATTAAAGAAGAATCTGCAGCCATTCTGGGTTTTATCAGATTTTGTTTAAACAGGGCCAAGACCAGTGAAAAAATATCTATCAAAGTAAAAAAAACCAACCACCTCTGGCATAGGTGTAGTTGGAAAAAATACTTCTGGTTTGTTTGAAGGGGGATAAGGGTAGGTAAATTGTTGCAGTAATAATCAATATCAAGTCAAGAAAACCTTCCCAACAGGAGCAGTCTGGGCTGATAATCTGTGCTTTTTGTAACTCAGGTTTTTCCTTGACCATTTTCCACTGCAATGCATTGCACTAATTTTTTCTTTTTTTAAAAATAGCTCACTCCAGTGGTAGAACACCAGAGACCAATAAATTTATAGGAAAGCCATTTTTTAAATTTACATAATATTTCTTGTAAAATTTTGAGATGTATACCATGAATTTATTAGCAGATATCTATCAGAGTCATTGAGTGTATATTTCCTGAGGAAAAAATCTAGAAGGGAGCCTAGGAAAAAGAGCCAAGGCTGAAGAACTGTAATTCCCTCTCCACTGTGGTCTTACACTGGAGTAATTCCACTGAATTTCTGACTCTGGGCCCAAATGAAAGATGTCTCAGCAAACAGGAATGAAATGATGCTGTGATGTTGATATGAAACCTGGAACATAGGGAAAAGAAAAGAAAAACAACAATCAGGTCACATGGAAGGTCATATTTAAGATGGAAAATGACAAGAACTCATTGCTGTGTTACATAATCCATCCTACACATATCCTAATTTTTCTTACTGTTAAATTTTAAATGTGTTGCACAAAGAGATTGTGGCATTGCAAGGTGTCTGGAGACCAAAACAATATTCCTTCCTCTCTCTTGAGGAGCAAATCCTGTATACAGTTGATGTTGCAGCGTGCAAGGAAATGCACATACCTCAAAAAAAGGACAGAGAACAGAATCCCCAACCTTGCTTGTTCTGTACGTCAAAAAGAGTTTCACTGAAATCAAAGCTAAGTGGAACTGAATGCTCTGCACAGCCACCCAGCCACAGAGAAGAACAGCAGGGAGAAAATAAAAAGATAGTAACAGGCAGAAAAGCAGACAAATTGAGGAGAACAGCACCCGATGCAATAATCACACCGAGAGCGACTGGATTGCACCTTGAAAGGTCACTGTTACTCAGATCCCACGGGGTCCTGGGTGTGGGTATTTGTACAAAAAGCCAGATGGCAGGACCCAGCCCCTCCAGACACCCCCCATCTCCATCCATGCAGCTTCCAAGGGTGCCATCACCTCCGTTATTCCAGACCTCCTGGGGGAATTCCACTATCAGCTGCATCCTCTCCTTATGGTGCCTCCACACACTGCCCTGCCTTCCACGTGGGTTTAAACATACAACTGAGCCCCTAATCCAGATGTTTTTGTGAGGATTTATTGATGAACACTTTGAAGCCAACTGATGGAACAGGTTAGATGTAAACTGCTGATAGACACATTAAAAAGAAATGCAGCATTAATTGAATTATGCTGTGGTCTGGGGTAGATCATTGCATACAAAAAGCACAGCCCTGGCAGAGATCTCACTTGGCCCAACGTGTAAAAGAAGGTTTTACACAGAATTTTCCACAGTAGATGCTTCCATGAACACTGAAGTTCACAGGAAAAGCTCAGCACAAATAACCACAAGTTTAGAGCCACAAGAGCAAAGAACTGATGTGGGAAGATCATTGGTTAGTGTTTATTTTTCTCCAAACTTTGTGCTTCATTATTTTTGCAAACAAGAGTGCTTAAGTAAATGTTAATGGTAAAAAAAAGCCTGAATTCAGTGGCACAGCAAAGCCCCACGTGACATCTGTGTCCAGTGACCAATGTTAGCAATGCCTGCCAAAATTCAAAGCTCACAATCACAAATTTTGCGAAGGTTGAAGATGGGCAGTGAGGTTTCCATCGAGGACAGCCACTTACACAGGGACAAGGAGGTCACCTGAAAGCAGGTTGTGGCACAGATCCAGAGCATCAATAGATTTTTGCGCCTCGGGATTGATCAAAATAATGGTTTTTAACTGTTTTGTTACTGTGTCCTCCTGACAACCGAAAGAATGTGGAAAATATTAATTTGACATGAAAATGCACCAGTCTGTGCTCCTTTGTTATCTTGTGATTAAGCGACTTCTGTTGATAATGAGTCATTCTCTTCCCTTGCATTTGGCCTCCAACCAAAGGATCTCTGAATCTTCAGATGAACTCAGGATACTCCTAAAAAAAAGTATGTGCAGAGAACAGGAACTAAGGCAACTAAGGCAACAGAGATTTTAATGTCAGGGGATGGGAGAAGGATAAAACACAGGGGTTCAGGCTTTCCCAGTAGCTTTCTGAAAAGCCCAAACTAAGGGAAACATCAATACCTGAACATTCGAGGAGAAATTGTTACGATGCACCAAGACCTGAGTTCCTCTCATCACACTCCCCACCAGAAGTTGCATAATCACATTAGTGCATTAGTGCTCCTGGAGAAGAACAACCATGTACAACTTGGGAGCTTTATGGTTTCCTGACAAGAGCTGGCTCATGTCCAGCCAGTTAAGAGCTTGGGAGGAGGAGGCTGGAGCTGCCTGCACCACACACCCAGGCATGACCTTGGGTACATTCAAATCTGCAGCAAAGCATCTGACCCCTCATAGAGAGGGGCAAGAGAAAGTCCCTCCTGTTTGGCCATGCCAGAGCAACTCTAAAGATAAAGTGAGGAGCAGCTGAGGGAGCTGGAGGGGCTCAGCCTGGCAAAAAGGAGACTCGGGGGGGGATCTTCTCTACAACTCCCTGACAGGAGGGTGCAGCCAGGTGGGGTCGGGCTCTGCTCCCAAGTAAAAAGCTACAGGACTAGAGGAAACGGCCTCAGATTGTGCCAGGGGAGGTTTAGATTGGAGAATAGGTCAAAATTCTCCACCAAAAGGGTTGTCAGGGCAGTGATGGAGTCATCATCCCTGGAGGGATTTAAAAGCCATGTGGATGTGACACTTGGGGACATGGTTTAGTGGTGGCCCCGGCAGTGCTGGGTTAGCAGCTGGACTTGATGATCTTAAAAGTATTTTCCAATCTAAATTATTCTGGTTTTTTTAAATGTAGTTGGCCAATTTCTTGCTGTCCATCAAACAATAAAAGCCCTCTCTGGGCTTTAAGCACCAGCTCTGAACAGTGAGAGTAGCTCAGGGTGCAGGTTGTGCATCCAGGCACAGGCGAAAGCAGGTGGTTACATATTGAAGCAGTGTCAATAAAAGCAGGTTTTATTGAAGTTAATAATCATCACAAAGCAAAATGCCAAGAGGAGCTGAGCTGTTCCATGCTGCACAGCTGCTGGAGTAAATTCCAGCAAGTCATAGGCATGAAGGGAATGGGGGAACTGCCTGGGACAGCGACCCAGGGCATCACTCGAAATGCTTGAATGTTACTTCAGTTAGGAGAGATTTTTAAAAGAACCAAGAGTATGTTTAATAGTCAGTCTCATCACCTTTGAAACTGTGTCAGTCCCTTGGAAATCCCCACTTTGGCCCTTTATAAAGCAGTTTATATTTATGAAGCTGAATGCACTTGACAAAGGAAGGCATTACCCTCCACACCCTCTTGGGGAAATGAAGGCACACAGGCATGGGAAACACTTGGTGGCAGAATTAGAAATCAAACAGGAATTTTAGCCTTGTCTCTTCCACTTGTCCTTACCTTTCTGCCAACTCAGACACCAAACCCAGACATTCACACTTGCTACAACCTGCACTGAAGCTTCCCCTGTGGGCCATATACCAATTTTCTGTGTGTGAACTATCGACATTTCTGCAATATTAGTTATGATTTAAAAGTTTCTTCTGTCTCGTACTGATTCCACTGGTCTGCCCTTACAAGACATAGCAATATTGGTTTTTTTAATTCAGATTATGATATCAAAGAAATCCCTTCTGGCCTGAAAAAATGTAAGCTCATCAGTGTTTCAGACTGGAAGAAATGCTGCCACTAAATATCAGCCAATACCTCTTTTCCTCTTCCTATCTTTTTCAATTTTTTTGTCTCACTAGATACAGTAAAAACTTGGTCTCTCAAGCTACAGCAACTGGTTCCAGCAATGAGGCTGCATTTCTGCTTGGGGGATGGTTATGTTTTTCATTTCCAACCACGTGCCCTCGCTGTCATATTCCATGTCACTTTTATTTAATCTGATTCTCCATCAAGCTGATTCTCTGTCTCCCAAGTCTTCCTGTCTTCCAGATGGACATTTTTTAAAGCAGTGATTTGCAAAACATTAAAGGAGGCATATAAATAAATTACTGTCTGGAGAGTGAGTCATCATTATTTAATAGGAGACTGTCTCATAAAGAGTGGCTGTTTGTTGGCAAAGCAGGCCCATGCTGCCCCCAAATTTATCCTGCTTCTCTCCAGCTTCCCAAGGGTTTGTCCTCCTCCATCACATCCCATGATATTTTGCCTCCTGGTAAACAGGGTTCTTAATCTGGACCCCTGGTGTTACAGGAGCATCCCCAAATGAAATTATGACCTTTGCTCCTGAAAACATTGGCTCCCTTGGGAATGGGCTGGGACTCAAGTTAATTAAACATACACAGGGTCCAAATTTCAGAATTTTATCCTGAGGAAGAACTGACTGTGCTTTTACAGTGTGCAAAGGAGGGGAATACTGCTGTGGGGATCAGTTTGACTGAGATCCCTCATTCTTCTACCATTCCCACTCAGTTGGGCCTCCCAACATCTCTACAGAGACTGAACTTATTTCTACATGTCCAAAATTCTGCTACCTAAGCAAACAAGGAGGATACAATTAAAATAAACCTCAGGCACTATTCCCTCTTCTTCTGTCCCACCTTACATGTGCTGTGGCCTAGTTCCCAGTTATATTCTATATATTTTATATATTTAAACCCCACACATAATGATCCCACCTAAGGCTTCATTTCAAATTCTCCCTCCTCCCTGTCACAATTTTTGAACTGCTGTCACTAATTGCTGGTCCCCAGTCACCACCTTTTCCACCAGTGGAAAAGCTCCAGTCAGCTGGAGGAGCTGCACGTTCCTGCCTTAAAAAATAATGCAGCAAAGCCTCCCCAAAACTCCAGTGATGCAGCCAAAGTGACAGCGTTCTTCATTTCCACTTCTTCATCCATGACTTCTGTAAGGACCTGGCTTAGATAAATCTATGATCATTCCTCATATAGTGAGGGGAATTGAGGGTTTTTTGGTTGTGATGCTCTGCTGACAGACAGAGTTCCCACTGACAGCCACCACAACACTGACAAATTCCTTTCTATTCCCCTTGCCCTGAAGTTTCTACCCATTCCTTTCTGTGGGCAGAACAGATGTGAGCTCAGTGCATCTATTTTAGACCCTCAGTAGCATCTGAACAGATAGAAAAAGCATCAGATCCACATCTGGTGCCAAACAGTACAATTCCTGTGAAGTAAAAAGTCAAAAAACATCAAAAGCTGTAAAACTTCCACTGAGAACCTGATGAGTCTCTGTGCCTTTACGTAGGACCTAATACATCTAAAGGACCACCATGCTATAAACAAAGAGTGCTGATTAATAATTTCCTACTTTTTTTCAAGGAAATTTTATTTTATTTATTTTTCTGCTAAAACACTGTTTCTAGAGGTCACAGAGCAGGAGGGCAGAGCATCCAAGCTCTGTCACTTATGTGTGGAATGGAGACTTAACACTAAATTTCTAAATAAGGGATCTAACAATAGAAGTGGTTTTCTCCATAAAAAGGGAATAAGAAGCAAAAGAAGGCAACCTATGAACCCCAAGTTATGGTGCTCTGAGTGAAAAAAAAAAAAGGAAATTGGAAAAAGTTACAACATATGAAATTTTGCTTGGAAAGGAATCTTGTTCTTATTAATGAGAACCAACTAACAGCAGTGGTTATAATTGATCTCTATCACCAGGTGTGCTAATCCTGTTTCTTAGGAATGACCATTTTTCCTACCTGGGGAGTGCAGAACAAAGGGATAGATAACTATTATGCCTTTAGGCAATGAAGGCTAGAGATGGATGACCAGGGTTCTCTCTCACTTTACCCCTCATCTTTTCCCTTTATATGGCTAGGAGACATGATACAAAATATGTTTACCCTCAGCAAAAAAAGCCCTGTTACAGGAAGCAGAAAAAAAATAAAATAATTAGCAGTCCTTTAAAAAAATAATTCAGGTTTAATTGTTTTCTACTCACAAAGATAATCATCCTAATAGGGATTTTTTTAGTTGGTTATGGTTTATCTAGAAATGGCAATCAGTGGAATGCCTTGACAATAGAACAAGCAAAGCTACTAACGAGGTGTAATTACAACATAAGATATATATAATTAAACATTGACAAGCCCTTGACAGCCTGCAGTGAGCTCAGTCTCACGGTATCACTCGCAAGTGTTGGGAGTATTCAGTGCCCTTTCTGAGCTAAATGCACATTTGGATAATACATTTTCCTTTCCCAAGCTCTGCCTGCAGCCAGATTGCACATTCCTCATTTCCTGGCAGTGTTAAAAATGGAATTTTAAAAGATCCATTCAAACCTATTTGCACAATGGCCCGTGGTAATGGCCATTACTGCAAAACGTGAGTGGACATGTCTCATATACTGAGGAGGGCCAGTGTCCTGTGTCCTGATGCATTTGCATCCTGCACTGAACTGCAGTGAAGGTTGATGAGGTTTTGCCGGAAAAGCTGAGGAATATATGCACGTCTTGTATAAAAACCCACCTGCTGTTGATAATATTCATGTAATAAACTTCACAAGCAGGTGATAAATTACATTTTTATGGCTCCCTCACCTGCACTGGACCCCTCAGCCTATTCCCCTCCCTGAGTTCCTTCTGACTTTCAAAATCTCTGAACGGCTTCGAGCACCCGCTGTATTATTTTAAACCTAATCATGTAAAGTTTCTGGGGCTTTTTCTCCATTTTGTTTAAACAAGGAATTTTTCTTGCCTGAGATACATGTGTTTTCATTTGGATGCAGCATGAGCAGCAGTGTTTCCACGCAAGCTGAAAATCAATCATCTTATAACACACAGTCTATAAGCAAATAGAGGAATTTTGCCATTTCAAAACAAAGGTCTCCTGTTCCACTGCAGGTCCAGCATTTCCCTCTAGATCCAAAACTATGATATATAATGTATTTTGTCCTCAATAACAGAAAACACTGGTTTAGCTTATTTTACATTAAAAGGTTTTCAAACATTAGCTTTGATTTCTCCTATCTCTTCATCCATTCCAGCTGGACTAAGGATAACTAAAGCACATGACTGCACATATGGAATGAAAAATGAGTCACTGAAGGCTCTGAGCCATATTTAATCTGTTTTCCTTAATCAGGACTAAATCAGCACTGCAAGTGTGGACAGTCCTTCTTCCCTGTGTTATAGAGTTGTCCAAAAGTTAAGAGCTTCTGGGAGTAGGAACATGTAACATTTCTTTTTTTTTTTTTTTCTAGTCATGAATAGTTAATAGAGGAGTCTCTGGCTTTCAGGGTACTCCTATCACTTCACATGAATGCTCATTTCCTCCTCACTCTCAGGAAAACATCTGTGGTCAGACCTCAGCTGGTGCAAGGAGATATTTAATGGAGACTGCATGACTTTTGCCAGTTGAAAGAAGATATTTCAGCATTGAAAGTCTTCAATTTCTGATCAGACAGAGAAACACTGTGTGATGTGAGCAGCAGTTCCTGAAATAAGTGTTTTGAAGTTAGAAGGGGGAAAAGTGTTATCTGTGTTTCACAAGTAGACTTGAAATTTTGGGACCAGTCCAAGACCACTTTCCTTCTGTTTGGGAGTCTTTTATATCAATGTTAAGATCACCTCCATAACATCTGAACACTCTTCACACTGAGCAAAATAACATCATTTGTCATATTTCTTCTTCTCCCATCTCTGTAGCAAGACAAAAATGCAGTGAAGGGCTTCTCTTTCAAAGGGTTGTGAAGCTGGTTTTGCTTTTATTTTACAGAATGTTATTAATTAGGGTATACAATGAACTGAAAAATTTTTAGTGAATTGATAAATTTTTATGGAGGTGTGAAAGATAACAAAATAAGGCAAGTATCTGGCACTTTGACTTGAAGAAGGTAGGATTTATGAAGATTTAGGAGGATAGTGTCCTGGCCTCAGTAAATTTGCTGCACATCTGACCTTTTGCTATATGTAGGAAAGTCATAGTTTGGCAAAGAAATGAACTTTTTGACCGTGATATTTACTCTGGAGATTTGCATGGACTTTTGGATATTTTGAGCTTACATCCTATGTCTTGGAGATAGCAAATGAGATCAGGAATGTCAAAAAAAAAAGTTTTATTTTTTCTTGAACAAATAGTAGAGCTATGATGAATCCACCTTTGTAAAAAATCAGAGAATCATAGAACCACAGAATGGGTTGGGTTGGAAGGGACCTTAAAGATCACGTAGTCCAACACCCTGCCATGGGCAGGGACACCTTCCACTAGCCCAGGCTGGTTCAAGCCCCATCCAACCTGGCCTTGGACGCTTCCAAGGATTCAGGGGCAGCCACAGCTTCTCTGGGCAACCTGTGCCAGGGTTGTATTTCACTCACAGCTTGGGTGAGGGGGACAGAACTTACAGAGAAAAGAACATTTTGGCTCTTGGTGTGTGCTCACATCAAGGAGCTGCCTCCTGCCTCCTCTCCAGCAGCTCAGTAAAGGCATGCTGCCTACTCCACCGGGCTGACCAGCACTGTTTCGTTCCTTCTTCTGACACAATCACCTCCTTCAACTCTCAGAGCCAAACTCTCAATGCCAAAACACCTTCTCCCCCACCCCACTTTGTGCACATTGGAGTGGATGACCCTGAGATGGAGCTGTGGGCAGCCTTAAACAGCTCTAAATAACAAAGGTAGCTTTGAGAGGTCTTAAATTCCGGAGTAAAGTTTTTAACTTAATCCTCTTGAAACAGAGGAGGGGGGTGGATTAATCCAGACAACTCATTTTCAATCCACTCTTTCAGCGTGAACTGACATAACTCACACTGACATCTTTGGGACCCGAAATGCACCAGCCATGTTAAGCCCAGGCAGCAGAAAATAAAGCATGTTACTATTTTGTTTCCACCATTGATTCATGTCACTTTCATTGGTTTTGTTTTTCTTCTTTTTTTTAGTTACCCATATTTGAGAAAAATACAAAAAATCTGTATTTATAACAGAAATGGTTTTTTGCTTGTGTATGTAGGTGGCAATTCCTACACCAGTAAACCCTAGTAAGAGCATCTATTAATTTCATTTTACAAATTTGGTTTGCATATATAGCCAGTTCAAGCTATAGCACAAGAGTCAAAAATATGCCAAGCATCTCCAAACTTACAAAAAACCCTGTGACTAAATTTGGTTAGAATTCAATCAGCTCTGCAGAGGTTAATTAAATTTGTATAGATTTATTCTTCATTCAGTGCTGTAACAGGCTCTTCCCATTGTCTGTCATTGCCAAGCTGGCGATGGGGGAAATTGAGAAGCCTGATCTACATCAATCTTCTGTGTCACCAGACACGGAAATAATTTGGGGAATATTGGTATGGCATAAAATGAGCAAAGAAGGAAGAAACAGAGCTGCAGCACAGAGCTGTTTGGGTGATCTGTGGGCTGCCATGGATGTTAGACTTGCAGGCACAAGTGACATATTGAAACCATCTCTCACTGGGGATTAGCTACAGAAGAATGAACACTTTTCATCTTACTTTCAGGCAAAATGGATGGTCACTTCTGCACTGAGGCTATACTAGAGTGGAATGTGGCAGTCTTGGTTCCAAGAAGATATTTGTAGAATGACAGGATGGTTTGGGTTGAAAGAGACCTTCAAAGCAAACAATCCAGTCCCACCCCCTGCCAGGGGCAGGGACAACTTCCACTAGCCCAGGTTGCTCCAACCCCATCCAACCTGGCCTTGGACACTTCCAGGGATCCAGGGACAGCCACAGCTTCTCTGCCCAACCTGGGCCAGGGCCTCACCACCCTCACATGGAAGAATTTCTCCCAAATATCCCATCTAACCCTGCCCTCTGGCAGGGGGAAGCCATTCCCCCTTGTCCTATCCCTCCATCCCTTGTCCAAAGTCCCTCTCCAGTTCTCTTGGATCCCCTTTAGGCACTGGAAGTTGCCGGGAGGTCTCTCCAGAACATTCTTTTCTCCAGGCTGAACACCCCCAGCTCTCTCAGCCTGACAATATCACACTTACAAATAGTAATCAAGCACACAGATGAGTCCTTTGCCATTCCAAATTACTGGAAAGGCTATTTGCTTACTACCAGTAGTTCTGTACACACCTACAAGATTTCATCTAGAAACCCCAGGTGGGGATGGGTTTTTCCTTGTACAAGGTGTCAGGCAGGCAGGTAGCAAAGCACAGTGCTTGGTGTCCCAGGAGAATCCCAATCCCTGTGTTACACACACAGCAGGTGACTGTTACGACAAAAAAGAAAAAGGTGAAAGCTGAAGGCTGCGAGATTAAGACAACATTATAAACAAAAATTTGAATGTTCAAATCTCTGCTCAGCTTCTGCTTGATCTGCTGTGTAAGTCACCTGTTCAGCAAAGCTGAAATCAGGCTTAAATCCAGCTCTCTTCAACAAAACCCTGTGACATGTGTTTAGTTTTCAGCTAGTGGCCAAGTGTTCTGCTAAATACAGATTGGCTGCTGACTCTGAGCCTGAGGATGTTTTTAAAATAGTGGTTAGGGGAGAAGCAGTTAACATTTATTAAAATGCTTTTAACAGTATTCTCCACAAAAAGCTGCTTAAGAAACTCATCTATCATGGTGTAAAGTTCTGCCTGAGGTTAAAAACTGGTAAAAACATAAAATAGAGACAGACTTGATAGTCACATTTTGTCACAGGACAATTGTCACAAGAATACACAACAGGAACAAAGCTCTGGAATGTTCCTACAGGTATACTGGCTATGTACACTGTATCCTGAAGTGTAGCTGTGAACAGCTGGGTTTTTTACCAAAAGCCATTAAAAATTATATATTGGTGCTTTTTTTATTTTTTTTTAATTTAATTTTACCAAGGTGTAATTAATGATCACCCTGAATATTCCAGTTATATTGTGGATCCCTTGCCTCAAAACTGAACTCCTTGGAGGACAAGTCCTGATTTTTTTTTCACATGAAAAATATCTTGCATAGTCCAAGCAGTATCTGAGACAAATAGAAACAAATATTTTTAATAACCTGGAACAAGGTCTTTAGCATCAATTTTTTTGTTGCTCCAGGAAAAAATGTCGTTTATGTGACATAATTTACGTGGGACAAGACTAATTAAGACTTTGGAGAATTTTAAATGGGCAGGCTAAACTGGCTGCACAACATTCATGACAGATGAAATGCGCTGCAGATAAATTCAAGGAGACATTTGCTGGAAAGGACAATCCAGCTGCTCATACCCATAGCTGAGTTATAAATTAACTGTAATTATTCAAGAAAAAGATCTTGCTGTCTCTGCAGACAACTCCATGAAAACATCTTCTCGGTGCACAGCAGTGATCAAGAAGCAAACAAAATGCCAAGATGTATTAAGAGAGGGTTAAAGTTTAAGGCTGGGAGTATTATAATGCCATGGCCTAAGTCAGTGGTGTGCAGACACATTGTGATCAAATGTGATCACTTCCCTTCAGAATTAATTTATTGTCAGGAGAAATTGTTCAGGGGAAAAAAAAAACAAACATGAGAGTACCATTTAAATAAACAACTCAGCACACATGAATAGAAAACCTCAGTTTCCCCTTTCCTGCAGCACATGTTACAGAGTTGGCCACTGTCCAAAAGACGAATTGATAGAAGTCAATCCTTGAGAATTTTTTTTATAATTAACATCTGCAACGTATTCCCACAAAAACTCAGTTCAAGAGTTTAGCCACTTTCAAAGTGACTGTCAATAAACTTCAAATGCAAAGGTAGGTGCCCTAAGAAGGGACATAAGCAACCAAAAGGATGCAGCCAAATGGATGATAAGGACATTTGGAGGAAACATCTCTTCTGGGAGGTTTATTGAATATATTTCATAGTTATTAAAGACCTCTCAGGTTTTACACTGTTGGCTCTCCAATTTTCCTACAATATCCTATGTCAGGCCACTTGCAGCACATGTGTAGGTGTAGCATGGCAGAGCATGCTAGCAAAACTTTGGGTTACCAGCTATTATACATCATTACTAGATTACTCTCAAGATTTCTGAGGTATTACCAATTGCTTCAATGTGTGCTGGATTACTTAACCTATCTAAGTTAATGACTGATGAATTAGCATTACTCTATAAAACTTGCAAGAGAAAGCATCGTGCCAAAGTGCTAAAATAAAGATGTCAAAATAAGTGTTAAAATACAGCAAACTCAGAAAATAGAAGGAAAAGTAAAATTTAGACCAAAGACTTGATAAATGAGACTCCAGTTCATATCCTTCAGCAAGCCAAAAGTATAAGAAAACAGTTCAGTGAAGGAAATGAAATATTATCTAAAAAACAGCTTTGGGAATTATTTCCCAACAAAAACATTTTAAAGATCTGAAGCACAAAAATCTATTTTATGCTTCTCTATGCAGCTGATCATGCATTCCTTCAGGCAGGCAAATCCTATTGACTAAACAAGATTTATGTGCAGAGAGCAACAATAGGATCAGAACCGAGGAGCCAGTCAGTTAATAACAGAGCAGGGCAGGAAGCAGCTCTTCTGTCTTTGCAAAAATACAGGAGATTTGAAGAATGATACCTGTGTGTGCAGAGAACTTCAAAACAACATTAATCGTGGAAAAAAATGAGAGGGAGGGAGGGAGGGAGAAAGGAAGGAAGGAAGAAAGGAAAGAAAAAAAGGAAGGTGTGATCTGCCAGGTAAGTCTGCTTCTCAGAAGACTGGAAAGGAACAGACTGGAAGAAAAATCCCAGTGTGTTCTGACAAATATTCACTCCATTTTATGTAAAGTAAAATCCAAGAGATTTCCCAAATATGGTGTGATATCAACCCCTGAGCGGCTCCTCTCTCAAGGGGAAATGGCTGGAGCTCAGATTCCTCTTGAGATCCCTTTTACAAATTGGCACCAAACAAATTTAGAAGGAGGAAAGCAAGTGGTGCCATGTGTTGCTACTTTACGGTACCTGGACCACACAAATTAACCTGCTTGTGTTACCAATATAAGATGTAGTGCCTCTTATCTGTTTTCCACTGAGCTAATGGCTCTCTGAAATAGGGGATGGTGGCTCTGTGGTCCTTATCCCTACCCCTTTTCAATTTGACAAGAAAATCTGCCTGCACCCAAATGCCTTTTCTGAGAAAACTGTTATCTAGTTTGCTCCAAGAAAAAAAAAAAAGAAACTGCATTTTATCAAAGAAAAGGCAATTTCTTAGAAAAGTCCCCAACATTCCTGGGTAATACTTTGTTTTCTTTCTTTAGAGAGACCTATCCTGCCTTTAAAATGTGCACTATAGAAATGCAGCTAGCCAACTCTGCCTTTGGACACATAATCTTTCCATGTCCACATGGAAGATACTCCTGCACATGTAGTTAAGTAGTTGTGTTGTGTTCTGGTGCATTCAACAGTTACAAGACCACCTCCCTTCAAAAAGGAACTCTGGCACCAACATAATCTATTTTATACTAAATATGTAGTGTTAAAAATTAAAGCCACTCTGCAATCATGCTTAAAGTAGGACAAAATTAATTTATAAAAGATAAGAATGCTGTAAGAACCTCATTTTAGCCCAGAGGATGCTCGATTGTTTACTTCAATTATTGCAGTGTTCATTTCCTATTTTTCCAGTAGCATCTAGAAGCTGCAATCTGGGTCAACAGTCTCTTCATTTAAATATTGTTTGTACAGGTAGGTCCCTCTGGAAATATTGCAAGTCCTGACATTACTGTGGATAATGCAGTGCCATTTATCAGCTAAACTACCCTTAGTGGTCTTTTGCCTGCTCTTATCCCATTGCAAATACAAGCATGAAACAAGCCAACTGAAAGCATCCTTATTTATATGAATACATTTTATTTCATACATGCAACAGATACAGAGCCTGAATATGGGTACAAACTGTCCTTGAAGAGTTGAAGGGGCAAAGCCATGAGCAATCCAGGCTGACCTTGCTTTGAGCAGGAGATTTGGCTCAAGATCTCCCGAGGTCTCTTCCAACCAGGGTGGTTTTACAGGGTGATTTTTCTCTGTTGTTGAGAGAAAGGTCTGTAACTCACAGTAAACTAGACACAGGTGGTTGTTTACCCATACCTTGAGTTCCATTTTTTGGGAGATTTTTGTTATGCATCACTGGAAATTGATACAAATTCACTGTCTCAAGAGTGAATGTTTGCCTGCACAGTTCAAGAACTTGATTAATTCAAATAAACTTAGTTGCATCACAATCAAACATTACTTTCTAAGAGCTTACACAGCTTTCCACAGCCTACATGTGACACACAGTTTTGTGCTCACCTTTTAGTATATGATGTAAAGAACACAGCCCTTTGCAGCTGGTAGTAGCTAAAAATGGGAAAACCCGGAGTTCTTCTGATTTTTGCCCCCTGAAATTTTAATATTTCTCTTATCCAACTTCCAACAATCTTTTGTGTCATCTTTCAGCTCAAGTGGAAGAGTGAAGCAGTCAGTGCACACCAAGCCATCAGCAGCTACAGACAGCAGTGGTGCCTCATCCTTACACACAGTGAGACCTTGAGAGGATATTAATAATGTTTTAACGAGCACCATTACACAGGAAGTCAGGGGTTTGCTCTGTAGGGACAGTTTCAAAGTTGTATGGCTGGAAAACTGCTCTCCTCCTCCTATTTTGATAGTGTATGAGCCAAAAAACATATGGACTATATTTTAACCTTCGCATCATTCCTTTCTCCTCCTGATCTCTAATATTCTGGAAATGCTTCTGTAGCTTCTGGTTTATTAATGTGACAAAGCAGACAACTGCTATTAATTATGCACATGACATCTCCTAATACCAGCTTAGTGGGATTCATTTCCCATTGCCTTTTGCCATGCAGACAGGAGAGGGAGGAAAGAAGGAAGGAAATAAAGGAGGCTGCTAATCAGTTTATAGCTGGAACTTTCTTGATTGTAATTACTTTTTTCCTAAACCATTATAAATCATGATTGTTACTGTAAATATTTAAAGAAATGAAACTAAGTTTGAATGATATCCACACATATTGTCCTGTCCAGGTATGATGCTTGTGAGTGGAGACAATGATTGACCTTTATTCATGAATCACTATGCCCTAGCCCTGCTAGCTTAATGAGTTGACAAAAAAATTTGTTATAATAAGAGGAAGAAAGTTCCTTAAACTCTTCAATATAACCCTTTTTTATCAGCAGGCGTATTTTCCTTCCTAATCAAGTGATCAAAATAAATCACATTGCTTTTGAAAACAACTTCACACCTTTGGGTTTAACTTCAAATTGATAAACTTATGCTTACAGTCACCCATTTACAAACACCTCAGTTCTTGCTCTTGAGCTGTGACATCCACACAGCCATAACAAACAGGGTGAGAGAAGTGTTCCATGCAGTATCTGCTCCATGAGGGATTCAAGGCCAGCACCAGTGCTGCATAATCAAAAGGAAATTATCTTACTCTGCCTGCCTTGGTTCAGTTTGAAAGCCTTGCTCTTGTTCCCTCTGAACCCACTTGCATCTCCTTTTAAATGTCTTTGCATGTCCTCTTGGGTAAATGCTATGTGGATCCTGCTGTAGATTCCAGTAACAGAGGTAAAACAAATGTTTTGAGGACAAATTGAATGTGTTTTATCTGCCTCTGACAAAGACTGCTTTAACCATGTCCTTAAAGTATGTAGTGATGAAGAATCCATCTTCTTCCCTGCTCTGATACCAAACTGTCTTTAGTAGGCAGATTTTTCTACTTCTAGTCTTTTCTTCTTGAGAACAGAGAAGATTATAATTAGGTGTCCCTGCCCACAACAGGGTGTTGGAACTAGATGATCTTTAAGGTCCCTTCCAACCCAAACCATCCCGTGATTCTGTGATTCTATCCATGGCCTATCTGTGTAGGATGTGTCACCATCCTTGTATGACATATTTCTGAAATCAGAAAATCCTTTCCCCCCCTGTATTTCCTTGCAAGTGATGAATCACCCATTATTTGCAAACTGAACCATCCTCCAGGCTTTAAATGTTCCCAGTATGAGGAGCACAAATGACAGATCCTGTGTAATCATTCTCAAACTATTATATTCCTCTCTCTTCCCCTTCTGACCATCCCGTGACACAGACAGGGCACAACTCCCATGTATCCCAAAAATCATTTTCACTGACCCACTAAATCAAATCACATGCAAGGATGAGACACGGCCACAACACGACATAATCCACCAGCAAAGTGATTTTTTTGAAAGGAGAGCTTTCCAAAACGTTTGGGAGAGCAGTCCCATTGAGGCCATCCTGGCACGCTTACAGGAGCTCTGGGCAGCTTTTGTGTTCTGCCCACATTGTGATAAATATCAGTACATCCACCTGAACGTTCTTGAACAAAACTGAGTCACAGACATTTCAGCAGCACACTGGTCAGCCTTTTATTTGCATAAATGTCCAAAATATTTTTCTCCTATTTGTCCAACTCTGTTGCACAATGCTACAATTAATTCTGCTCATGTCAAAGGGCTCCAATAAAATCACTTTAGAAATAAGTGCATGTGGTCATTGGCTTTGCTTATTCTTTGTAGTTCTTGGAGCCATTTTTCTGGAGCAAAAAATCTGATTTCTTACCTTGTAGTTCTGAAACAGGGCAGTATGTTCACTTGTATTTTCAGAGCAATGTTAAATTGATATTTTTTAAGCCTGTTATAGCTGGGAAAAAAATTGAGAAAATAGGAGCATTTGCCCCTTGAAAGATAGAACATGATTAAGCAAAAGTAGTTTAGTATTACATTGCAATCTGATATAATAATATGCCACCAGTGACCTGGTGAACCTGCCACAGGACAGTGTCTAATGCAATATGAGTTCCCCTCAGCATAAGAGATGTTAAAGAAATGGACACTGAGAGCCAGCAAAATTGTACCAAGCACTTGAGCGTGGCAAATGGGCAGAGTAATTATGCTCCACGCACTGCACAGGAGAAGAGGGATAACACAAAATAAAAAATAGACATGGCCTTTGAAAATCATTTTGGGGGTTATTCCACAAGTATCAAAACAAAATTAAACTTGCTGAGATTAAATCTGAGCACCCTCAAATACTGAGCATCTTTGGCAAAAGTGAGCCAGTGGAACACGAAATGGCCTCTTAGGAATAGGAGGATGAACAGGAGTTTCCCACAGCCCTTAAAACTCTGGAAGTCTCTGATTCCCACCTTGCATCAGAGCTGAAGAAGGACCACATCAGAGGTGTTACATGCTCCTTGGGGGGTGGAGGACATGTGGGGCAGTCGATGCAGCAGTAGAGGTGCCAAGCTTGGGTGTCCATCCTCCAGCTGCTGCTATTCAGCAGCACCAAGGATCCCAGAGCTCAGCTTCTGCCTCTTCCAGACCCTGTTTTCTAGGATTTGGCACACTTTTGGTCTTGCAAGTCACCTCAGTCCTGGGCAAGTTCCCTGTATTCCAGGGAAGGGAGGACCACAAGGAGATGAGTGTGGCCACTCCAGCTCTCTGACACCACTAAGCTTCATACATTATCTGTTTGTCTTCCAAGCTGCTCCATGACTGCTGAGCTAGTCCATGGCTTCTGCAGTATTTCTGCTACATTTTAAATGTGAGTTTGGTTTTCTCTAAAACCTATTCCATTAGGTTTTTTTCACTGTCTTCTTCATGTTCTGACTCATTTGGCCAGTTCAGCCTTAGGGTGTCAGTATAAAAAGCCAGAATTATCCACCCAGCACAGCAAGTCTTTGCATGAGGAGTGTACAAACTTTTAACCTGTCCTTGCATAAAAGGAATCTCTGATATAGTTTCCTTCTCTTTGAAAAATATGATTGGAGTTCACTGCTGTCTTTTAAACTGACACTTATCACCTTTTATGTAATTTAGTGGTGGCTGAAGAGCTCAGCATGAAAGCAGAGGGCTTAGTTCACTGCCTCTTTCATTCAGAAAGGGTTTCTTCCCACTTATTTCACCCTGCAGAAGAGAAATTTAGTCTTTTTCAACTTTGGGCTATTCTGGGTACTTTGTACTCTGCTTCTTAATGCTGTTGCTCTATACATGTCTACAGGAGAGAAAAAATGGCATAAATATGTCTCTTTTTAGCCTGGTGCTTTGACATGGGAAGGTCTGGTTTGCAGTTGCTTCCTGGGACATTTCCTGTAATTTAACAGCTGTATAATGTGCTTAAGCTGTCCGGGTAAGATGGAGAGAACCCAGAATTACCCTTTTCTCTCATCTGTCAGCAAAAATTTCCAGTCACCTCTTTTTTATATGATTATCTTTCTTGGTCCCCTGAATTCTTTATTGGCTGTAAAGAGCAGCAGCTTCAAGACAGCACAATGGCAAGTACCTCACCTGTACTATTCCTGCACAACCCCATAAATGATCCAGGTGTGGGACATTGTCTTGTTCTGCAAGGTGGAACAGATGAGAGCTCTCAGGCTGAGGATGAACTTCAGCTAAGCACTCACAGCTCTTGAATGAACATACCATTCCCTAAGTGTTTTAATCAAAGATCACAATCATGTCTATCCTTGGGTGCCCTGTAAAGGTGTTTTGTTAGTTGGGGTCCTCAACACCCCTTGACTCTATTCAAGCTTGAATCAGAGACAGAGGTTAGAATTCTTGTTATGGGACAGTTGGATCAGTGTCAGGACAGGCATGTTTGAGATGCTTTTAGGCAGTTAATAACTATGGATTGTATGAATCATAATTTGTGAGCTGAGTTCTTTATTTTACGCAAAGTCTCCAGGTTTCTGTCCTTTAAGATAGGTCCTATTAGGACTTGCCCTCCATCATCTACATCAGGAATCTTCACCACCAGCATCTCTTGGCTCCCATGCCAGTCGGGGTGTATCAGATGTTTTTTGGGTTTGCCACGAGGCAGCAGTGAGCGATTACCTAAAATGCCTGGAGTGGAAAGGGCTTCAATGCCATCCCTGTGGTGTGGCTGTGATTTTCCTACTTCCGTGCATATTTAAGACTCACGGATTTTCTTTTTATCTGCAAGTCACATCAAGCTCCAACTAATGTTTCTGACTTAAACACCTGTAAGAGAGAGTATTTTATTCTGCCTTTTGCATTCTGTCTGCTACCATAGGGGATTTATTATTTCTTCTTTAATGCACTTGTTCTTTCACCTTGTATACCCCAAGACTATTAAAAATTAGCAATTCAGAAGTGTTGTTTTTATTTGGATAATCTTAGTATGTTACAAGCATCAGATTTTTTCTGACCTCAATTCCTCCATTTCCTGCATTACATAACCTGGCAGCTCGGACTTCTGATGAGGCTTTGTAATTCCAAAAATGTGCCAGAACATATATGTTACAATTATTTGACATATCTAAGTGTAACAGGTAAAACCACGGGGAAACTATTCTCCTGAAAATTTAAATGGTTTCCATTTTACTATGTGGAATAAATACATCCCTTTTTTGACTTCTCACATCCTTATGTGTTTGCAGTGCCATGTATTTTGCTGTAATAAATTAGCCTCGTATTTGCACTAAAAATATTTGCACTAAAAATATAAGCCACAATTCAAAAGTCAATAGCTTCAAATGGCATCTTTATTTTTTTCCCTCAGAAGAGTTTCTGATTTGTTGTTTTGTTTTTTTTTTAAACCATCCATTTTTCAACAAAGATGTTATATCCACCAGGAAATATAAAAGGATACAAACCAAGCCGGGTTTACAGCTTTTGGAATATCTATGCATTAACATTTCTGGAACATCACTTTTTATGAGGGAGAGTCAGTCTATTTGTTGTTGTTGTTGTTTGTTTTGTTTTTTGTTTTTGTTTTTTTTTTTTTCTTTTTTTCCTATGCTTTATTTCATCTGGTTTTGGTCTTATTTTTCAGAGAGGGCTCATCATGCTGGGCAGATGTGATAACAGGCTGAGCAGGCTCAGGGGAATCTGAGAAAAAAAAGCAGTTCTTGAAGTGCGTGAGGTTTTGCCCTGCCTCTTTTTTTTTTTTTTTTTTTGGTGGGAAAGAGCTTTCAGAGGGAAAAAAAAAAAAAACGACAACAAAAAACTAGCAACGATCCAGAAACATGTAGCTGTGTCCCTCTGGAAACTGGGAACTGCTGATTGCAACAAATCTGTTTAAGGCTGGAAAATCTGCAGCTGGCAGAGGCAGCGCTGAGGCTCAGAGAGCTGCCCCTGAGGCTCCCCATCCACTGCTGAGCGATGCAGGGTTTGAGGGAGCGAGCATGTCCAGGTGTCACTCAACCCCTCTTCCTCACAGCCAGTCGTGCTTTAGTCTGGAAATCATTAATCCCTGAAAATCAGCCACAAAACATATGCAGAGATGGGGAATGAGAGCGGCTAAATCTGGCCCTGAAGAAAAGTGACAAAAATTCCATATTGCGCCCGAAGGAAGCTCGACACAACGTAAAGACAAACTGCAAATAAAGGGCTGTAAACTCAAATTCATCTGTACAACCACACAAAACACCATTTCCCGTGATGTGAATCGTCACTTCCCATCCTCCACCTCTCCAAACACTCCAAGGTTAAAGTGTGGTGGAGGTTTTGATGGAGATGAACAGCTCTGGCTGCTGGTGGGTGAGTGGCAGCCGAGCTCTCCCGTGAGGAGGTGATGTAAGGATAAACCAAAGGGAGGATAACGAAGCAAAAGGGACTGACCACAGCATGTTCATGTGCTCTGCTGCCATGGAGAGTGCTCCACACCACCCATTCCTGGGGCTGTCATTACCACTGACTCCCAGGCTTTGGCGGGGAAAAGCACTTTGTTTAAATTATTGCACTTGCTCTGAGTGCGAGGCGCTTGGAGCTTCAATGAATCACAGGCAAAGAACGCAGCTTATCCTAGACAGGGAGATTTCAACCCTTCAGAGAGATGAAAAAGCACTAATGCTGAGTGGCTGTGTGCACTTCCAGTAATTACTAAAGAATAAAGTCTGATATCAGTGGTATAGAAATGTTAGGTTATGTAAAACGTGCACTGAATGAAGGGAATTTTGGGGAGAGAAGGATGTGCATTCATGGCTTCATTTTAATTTGAAAAGTATTACTACTGGTAATGTAAATACGCTGTCTCTCTGTTAAATAAAACACAAAATGTGCTGTTTTCCTAGAAATACTTAAAAAAAAAACACTTTTCTGAGTCAACCCAGGCCATTCTACAGCTTCTGAGTTTAAATCAGGGAGCTTGGACTCTGGATTCTTTTTCCTGCCTTATAATAGCATCACTTTGAAGTTTTCTTGACTGAATCATTAAAAATCTAGAAAAAAACTCCTGGCTCTGGATGCCATGAAACCCTGACAAGGCTGCCAGTTTCCACAGGAGCTCAATGCCAACAAATTTGGTTGAGATCAGTGAAGCCTGCAGATATTCACAACTCAGGAAAGGCAACAGGTGCCCAAAAGCTGAGGCAGATACAGTGAGTGGGGACATGTGAAAATGGATTCTCACACATAGACTGCATCCTTGAGTGGAAGTACCCCAAGGGCTGGATATTAGGGAAAATCTCTTCACGGAAAAGGTGGTCAAGCATTGGAATGGGCTGCCCAGGGCAGTGGTGGAGTCCCCATCCCTGGAGGGATTTAAAAGCCAATGTGGATGTGGCACTTGGGGACATGGGTCAGTGGTGGCCTTGGCAGTGCTGGGGGAAGGGTTGGACTCGGTCTTAGAGGGCTTTTCCAACTTAACGGTTCTGTGGTTCTACAAAGGGGAAAGCACTGATTCAGAAGAGGTACCCTGACACATGTTGAGAATTTAACCTGATGAATTCAGTATCCCCTCCCCCTAAATGCCGGCAATATTGTATTTATTTTTTAAATTACTGCAAATATTTGGCATTCTTGCCAGCGCCTTTTGAGCACTGATTAATTCTCTTTGCATCCCCTTGATCTGAGGATCATCTCCACCTTCCATGTGGAGAATCAAGGTTTTAAAAGGTGAGACCACGAGCCAGAAATTGATTTGGGCTGTCTGACATCTCCTGCTCTCCTCCTGGGACTGGAATAATAAATTAGCATCAGGGAGGGATTCCTTCCTGCTGCTTTATTTGTGCTTCTGTGGGTTTTTTTTCTGTCTCCCTGTCACTCAGCAGTGCTCAGGCATAAATTCCTTGCTCTGCCATTGCCAAGAGAGGAGTCTCTCAACACTCTGAGGTGTGAAAGCGGTGAGTGCTGTTTGTTTGAGTGCATGGCAGGGTGCCAGGCAGGTGGGTGGAGGCAAAAGCTGCCAAACACACAGGGAGGGAATGTCCTGGGAGGAAAAACTCCAAATCTTTCCTGTGTGGGGCTGACCCTCTTGTTTAAAAGTTGAAGGTGTCCCTGCCCACGTCAAGGGGTTGGAGCAAGGTGATATTTAAGGTCCATTCCACCCAAACCATTCTATGGTTAAAGATTAATTTTTAAACAATCCTCCTCTGCCCCCAACACACACAGATGAATAAAGAAATTAAGAACTTTTTCACTGCTGTTTGTTGCAAGAAAGATAAATCCTGTAGCAGGATGGATGGAGTTTCATTCTTTTTTTTAATTCCTCTGGTATTCAGATCTGTTCACTCCGTTAGGACATCAAGGATGCTTTTTGAAGATGCTCATGAGAGACAATAGAGAGTTTATTATTCCATCTTCTTTTTCATTTTGCAAGGAGCAGCAGCAGCAACAGAACTCTGGAATACCATAATTTTTTTTCTTTTTAAAAAGTAATGTAAGAAAAAAAACCCACACCAAAAACCACAACAACCACAAAAAAACCCCAACAACAACAAAAAAAATCCCAACACCGTAACAAAATAACAACAAAAAGGATAGAAAACAGGTGTCTTGAATGAGTTAAAAATTAAAAATGCCCAAAAGTGAGAGGGGAAATGACTCACCCCAAGGTCACACAACAGCTTGGGAGCAACAGCAGTGAAAGAACGTAAAAATCCCCGTTCATTGCCTTAGAGAAGGGGGGACCTCCATCCTTCCTGGGAATCTCTGGAAGCAGCTGGGGAATGAAAGTGACTCTCCCAGCCTGTTTCCTTGGAGATGGAGAGCAAGGTTTGCAGCAGCAAGAGTGAGGAAAGTTTCCTCCTCCTAAACGGAGCCAGGTATCATCCTGCCCTCAGCTTGGCTGGATCCATGTGAGCAAAAAGAGGAATGATCTCCTTTCAAGTGGATGTGCAGGGCACGGTGAGAGGAGGTGAGGTTATTTCAGAGCAGGATGTAGAAAACCCAAAGCTAAAGCTAAATCTTCCCTCAAAGCCTGTGCTTTCAAGTTGCTGGGAGTGAGGTACATTGAACACGCTGGAGACTGGAAAAGGAAGGAGTTTGCCAAGTTGTGTAATGCAATTGGATGGTCTTGATCTGACTACTGACCTGGATCAAATCTGCCGCCAACTTGCTCTTACAGAAGTCAGCAGCTGGTTCTTGTATTGGCCTGGGACATGTAATGTTCATAACATGCATTTTCCAGTGGAAAACTTAATGCAGAAATCAGAAACAAAATATTCTTTTAGAGATTTTATATATATAGCTATACATTATAACTAAAAATATTCATTTTTATGCACCTCCATATAGTTCTGTGACTTTTGGCATTTTGTGCAAGTGTCTGTGCTCGTTACAGTGTGTTCTGTGGAGGAGTTTGTGTCTTCTGATGTGAGGGAGTGACAGGAAGGGATGTGAGACTTTGCTGGGCTGATTGCTGCCAGACTGCCCACGCTGGGGGGACTGGACTCCAAGCACAGAACCTCTTCCAGGACTACTCTCTGAAGAGTTCTTGTTAGCTCCATTGTGCCATGGCCATACACTCAGAAAATGTGCAACTTTTATGAAGCATTACCTGTCAGATTTCTGCTGTGCATTGATATCACTTTGCATTAAGCCAGCTCAGATTTATGGCTCAAATCTGAGAGCTCAGTTTAGCACAGCAACCTCCCAGTTTATCTGACCTGTCAGTTAACCTGACCCATCAGTTTTATTTTACAGGCAGCACCTTTAGCTCTTTAGTTTTGAATTTTTTTAAATTTCTTTTACCATAGATTCATAAGAGTCATAGAATGATAGACTGGTTTGGCTTGGAAAGGACCCTAAAGATCATCCAGTTCCACCCCCCTGCCATGGGCAGGGACACCTCCCACTAGCCCAGGTTGCTCCAAGACCTGTCCAACCTGGCCTTGGACACTTCCAGGGATCCAGGGGCAGCCACAGCTTCTCTGGGCAACCTGAGGCAGGGAAGAACTTCTCTCCAAGATGTAATCTAAACCTGTCCTCTTTCAGTTTAAAACTTTTCCTCCATGTCCTGTCGCTCCATGCCCTTGTCTAAGCTCCCTCTCCAGCTCTCTTGTAGCCCTTTTAGGTACTGAAAGGCCAAACTATTTATTTTATATTAATTTTCATTTCCAAGAATAGGTGTTTGTGTAGATTGCAGTCACCATTCTGGCTGGCTGGGCAAATTCCTCTCTGGTGTGAAATCATCACGCTTTGAAATGCTGAAAGTCTGTGATTTCTGTGTCCTCCCACTACCTCCACAACTCAGCTTCTTTCAGTCACCTCATCTGTAGCAGCAGCACTATCCCAACATCGTTGCATTGAAGTCAAAGCCATTACTCATTCTCTCAGGCAGTCATAACAATCCCAAAGAATCATTGTTGTAGATAAAAGGGCAAATGAATTTATGACAGCCAATTAAAGCCCAATTAATAATTAAATGGAGATGTGAATTCTTAACATGAAGAGTGTTTTTTCTAGAATGAATGCTGGCATATGACTCAACATCTCAGTGGAGTCTGTGGCTTAGTATTAGATAACAGAGCACACCAAAGGAGTGGTGTCACTCCACTGGAGTTAATGAAATATTACACTGGAGTCTGGTTCATTTTGCTCAGCTTCCAAATAAAGTGCAGAGATTTTAAGAGAACATATTAAATGTGAAAAATAAGTAACATATTTATGGTGTGATTTCAGTTTTACTGCAGGCCCTGTCGCTACAGAGATGTCTCTTTTGAACCTCTGCTGGATTAAGGTTTGACATAAACTTGCCATAGGTTCATAAATGAAACAAAGAAAGAAAAGAGAGGCAAAATCAGAAGCTGCAATATGGTCAGACTTTCCTTCCTCAAGCATTTGACTGAGAGGCAGATCTACCCCATCCTAGAAGTGTTCCAGGCCAGCTTGGACAGGGCTTGGAGCTCTGGGTCTAGTGGAAGGTGTCCCTGCCCATGGTAGGGGGTGGAATGAGATGGTCTTTAAGGTGCCTTCCTACCCATATTATTCTGTGTTACATTCAAGGCAGAAGGTTGCATGTGGTATTTTGGCTCTAAAGGAGAGTGGAGGAAGGAGACACGCTGTGGGTTACAAAGCACAGACACCAGGGACCAAAGGTCCTGCTGCCCAGAAGAGAAATGCAAACACACCCTATTTATGTGTGGCCGTAGTTGAGTCCCTGCACACCAATGAGCACTGAAGGCACAAATGGGAGACTTTGGAAATATCCTCTACCTGACCTTTTCTTATGGTAGGAAAACATCCACCAGTGGTATGGTTTTGGTTCTTTGCTCTTCCCCAAAGCCTCACATTTTTAACATGCTGTTATTTTATTATTACCCTTTGTGTTTCTGCCCTCTGTTTATTTTTGAACAGCCTCCCCTTTAAAACATTTTAAAATAACAATTTTTCTACATGCAATTAGTCTGAAAGTATAGTCTCCTACCTCAACCCATGTGGTTAGGAAACCCTTATTTAAAATGCTTTCTCTCTCCCTACTTCCTTCCTGTACAAAAACAACCCAAACAAACAAAAGCCTTTTTTTTTTTTTTTTTTTTTTTTTTTGGAAAGCTGGCAACAGTTTTCAGAGCTCCCACTGTCATTTCTTCTTTGAGATCTTCAACTTGTTTGTTTAAATGTTCATGTCTTTAGGCCTTTCTTCGTTATTTTATTGCTGGAAACCATGAGAGCTACTATTTGTTCCAGAAAGCAGATTTATTATTTCTTCTCTACCCCAACTACGACTTTCCTTCAATTTAAAGTAACAAACTCAATTTACTCTTTCAATATGCACTTTATCTCCTGTGACTCAAAGCCCCAAGCTGTGAAACAGCACATCTTTGGTCGGTTGTGGCAATTGAAAATCAAAAGTAGAAGGCACTCTATAAAATTTAGATGATGCATGCCCCAAACAGCTGCAATCTCATCAGTTCCAGAGCATGGCCTGATGATGGGACCCAATATGCCATCATAAAATGTTATAAAAAAAAGGATAAATATGCGTTTTGCATTACATGATATCACATCTTGTCAGAACGGAGCCGGCTGGGGAATTTTCTGATGATAACAGTTAGGTGGTGGGGACCTGAAATTTTAATGAGGGTTTCTCGAGTTCAGAAACACATCTGATGAAAGCACAGGGGCTGTGGGTGTTTGTGAGCCTCACTGGGGAGTGCAAGAGGGGTTTGCCCCGAAGGAGGATGTGCCTCTGTGCCAGCAGAAGCCCAAAGGGACACATGGAGTTAGCAGGGAGCAGAGCATGTGCACAGTGGTAAGGAATGTACACAACACCTGAAATCATTTGCCCAAATGAAAACTTTGCCAAGGAGTGCATTTATCTGGTGAAAAAAAATTATCCCGCTCAAACGCAATTTTTATTTAGTTTTCTCCAAGAAAATACCCAATATAGAATAATAACAGAAAAATCCAGGAAGGTGAATGCCCAGGATTACTTCTTCCTATCCCATTTGAACAAACAAGGAGAGGGAATTTGAATCCAGCCTCCCCACACCTCAGAGTAGGGCTCTAGACACCAGACTGTCCGTGTATTCTATGGAAGGCAAGGGGTTGTTTTGTATTTGTAAATGAAAACACATTTGTAAAACTTCAGTTCTGTTCTGCATCAGACTGGAAAATACATTTTGAAGCCCGAATTTTCCACTAAACACAATTCTGGACTTCTTGCTATTCTCCTTCAGAGATCAGCATCTAAAATTGTGCAATGGTCTTTTGATTACCTGCGGAGTCTTGGTTCATCTGTATATGTAAAAAGGTAATTCAGGTCATTCGGTTGTAAATGGAAAGATGATTTCTGGCAGGCACTGGAATGCATGTGGGAATTTATTTATTTTCTACCCTGAATGAAGTTTTTCATGCCAACCATTCCTGCCCCGAACACAATCACAGCCAGTGGCAGCCAAGCGTTCACCACGCTGTTCTTTTGAGATACACACGATATGTATTATGATAAAGAAGAATAACCATTACAATAAAGAAGAATACAAAGAAGGATTAGTGATAAGAAAGCCTCGGTAAAAAAGGCTTCTGTGCTGATTGCATTTAAAGATTTCTAAGCTCACAGTGAAAGTGTTAAAAAAAACTCGTGATAAAAGAAATTCTGCTTTTAATGAAAGCTTAGTGGTGCACATAAGGGAAATAATCTGAAATATTTAAGGGTCCCTATAAGTATGTAGTGCTACAGATTGTAATGTCAAAGTTCTGGAAGTTACACTCACTCCTGATAATCTTTGCGATTTTTCTTTTCCATGTGAAGAATCATTTTAATATAAAAACTCACCTTAGAGGAATAAGCACATTTTTTTCCACCTGTTGGTTCTCGGGCGGCCTTGGCACTGTTATAATTTTACAAGATATCAACAGTTCTGTGAGTGTTTTTCACAGCAAGAGGTGATCAATACAAGAGGCAAATTGGTGGAATATGGGGATAGTTAAATTAGGAGCCTTGGCAGGAGTGTCTCAGAGATTCACCCAGGTTTGCCAACATTTTATCCACCGATTAAACAACAGTAAATGAATATATATTTCAAAAAAAGAAGAAGTGTGAGTCATTGTATCTGCACTTGTATGCGTGCAGGTGTGTTTGTGGATTTTCCCTTCATCATTTTGAATCCCCTGAGACTTTTTGTGTTGTGATGAGTCACCCATACAGATCAGGATTTCTTCCTGTAAAAGCATATTTTCTCAGCCTTGTGTTTCCCATTCTATTTGTCTTCTGAATTATTCTGTATCACAACACTGGCTGCTATGGAAATGCTGCAAATTCCCTGGACATTAACTGATACTGCTTTTGATACACCTGGGAATAAAATGCCTTTTGATCAGATAAGAACATAGGAGACTGAGCTTACTGGGGCTCTGAGGTTTGTCTTCTCAGGGCTCAGGAGTCTGACAACAGGTGGAAGTCCCATCTTCCTCTCACATGGTGCTGGCAGAGCTTGGTACCAGAAGATCAGATACGACACCTGCAAAATTGCTCCTTATGTTGCTTGTTCCTTATGTCCTTGCAGGATAGGTTACAGTACTGATTTCCAGCTTTGCCTTTTTTGTATGCTTTGAAATCCTGTCCTCCTGGGAGTCTCGAGTGCTGCCTCCAGCTCTGGGGTCCTCAGGATAGGAAGGACATGGACCTGTTGGAACGAGGCCAGAGGAGACCACTAAGTTCATTAGAGGGATGGAGCAGCTCTGCTGTGAGGAAAGGCTGAGAGAATTGGGAATGTTCAGCTGGAAAAGGGAAGGCTTCAGGGTGAACTAATTGTGGCCTTCCAGCACCTGAAGGGAGCAAACAAGAAAGATGGAGAGAGATTATTTACAAGAGCCTGGAGTGACAGGACAAGAGGGAATGGCTTCCCACTGGCAGAGAGTAGGTTTAGATTGGATACTACAAAGAAATTCTTCCCTGTGAGGGTGGTGAGGCCCTGGCACAGGTTGCCCAGAGAAGCTGTGGCTGCCTCATCCCTGGAAGCATCCGAGGCCAGGTTGGACAGGTCTTGGAGCAACCTGGGCTAGTGGAAGGTGTCCCTGCCCATGGCAGGGTTTGGAATGAGAAGATCTTTAGGGTCCCTTCCTTCTCCCATAACCTGCATCACCTAACTTTGGATCCCTTCCAAAAACATCCCATCTTCCAGAGGCCTTTCAACCTCCCAATAAACCGCAGTTAGTCTCTCTCTGTCCCAACTCTATCCTGTTTTTCCAGCCTGGACATAGTCAGCTGCCATCAAGAAAGGACTGGCAGCCCTCTTCTCCACTGCCCATGCTCTCAGTGTTTAAACAGGCTGTAAAATGTACATGTGCTGATAAGGGTAAATTGTACAAGGACAAATCAAACATCCTTACCATCTGTCACAGATGTAGATAACTGGACATGAGACAATAGGAAATCAGGCAAAGATGTGAAAAAAAATACAAGAAAGTGTTTCAGTCCAACTCATGACTCCAGACTCACCGGGATCTTCCCTATAAATAACTATGAGGTTGTTTTCATTTCTTTTTCTGGAGTTGGACTCGGCTCCCACAGGCCTGTATGTGTGTTTCCCACAGTATCTCAGGGGAAATAAAGCCTAATTTTAATGGGAAGCAAACTGGTATGTGCCAGCAGGCCCAGCTGCAGTCAATTGAAGCTACCCAGGGAGGAGACAGTGATGCAAGAAACAGAATTCAGCCATTCCCATCAAGGAAAGGAGTGATACCTCGGTAGGGTCTGAATAGGGTGAGGAAGAGGAGGATCTGTGTCTTCTTCCTTTTTCCTCTACACATTTTCACCAGGAAAAAGTCATATTCAGCTCCTATTTGCTTTGCCTGCACCCAAAGCACTTATGGGTAAAGGTCTGTTTTCAATCTCGTATTTGCTGTAATAAAATTTATAAATTACTCTGCTATTTCAGCATTTTCTCCCTCTGAATTTTGATCCCTGAATCTGAGGAAATTAGGACCATACGGCTGAAAATATCAGCAACTGCAGTTGATTTTTCTGCCTTTAAATGATGTCTTAAACCTCATAACATGCCATATGCAGTAAGCAAATACAGTTTCAACAGAGCCTGGCTGAGGCAACCATCCAGTACTATCCTCTAAGTGTATCCCTATCTAAAAAGTAAATAAAACTGCATACAGTCTGGGGAGAAGGAAGAAGAGCTTAAGTTAAGAAGGATTTTAAAGCTATTTCTTCTTTGAAGTGGTTTTATTGCAAATCATCTTGCAGTGTAAAACTCAGCATTAAAACTCATGTCTTCCTCTCAGATCACCAATGTGGAATTCACCCACACTACACAGACTCAAAAAGCAGACTTTTTACATCATTTAAGTACTGCCATGTGATGGGAAGCTTCATAATCCATGGATGGTATCAGCTCATCCTCTCAGGTCAGGCCCACAGATTAGTTTGGATAATCACGTAATTTGAAGCAAGCCATGTCCACTTGGCACATGTTCATTCCCATCATGGACTGGCTTTGGAGCAGCTGCTGCACAATATATTTGGAGGACCAGTGTCAGTCCACCACAAAAATGCTTAAAACCTATACATTGTGAACTGAATATTTTACCCTGTAGATCTGTTCTTACAGTATTAAAGTACTTGGCAATGAAATAATGACCACAAAAAGCCACAACTGGAGAGGAACCATGGTCTTTCCATTAGCAAGACCACCTCCAGATGGGTGGTGGTAGTGCCAGGATCTGAATGCCGAAATCCCAAATGCCATTTCCTATTCTGAACCAATGAAATGCATCCTCACCCATTCTTCATAAAAGATGGAACATTGTTTGAATTTCTCTGCTCATTCCTAGCAGGGATGATGGCTTGCAGTTGTCCTCTAGCTGCATCCCTCACTGCAGCTTTCCTTTATCTCACACACTGTGATTGTGAAAACTGGCTGTGTGGCACACAGTGAATCATGCTGTGATTTACTTCGAAGAGGTCAGCTTAAAAAATTCCCTGAGAGGAATTTTATTAGATGCAAACGGCACCAGGACTGAATTAAAATGCAGCCTCAGTAATCTTATATCCATTTCATCAATATCATTATATTCCTCCCTCTGTTTCACTGTTATAAACTGATTGGAGGTGTTTTTGGCTTTAAAGTGGATGGGTCAAAAGAAGTTGTCTAAAAGCACAAGGTCAACTGTGCTCCACTGAAAATTATAATAAATAGTTGCAAAGCCTCAGTTGCACTCTGTCATAAGTGGACAAGATGGATGGAGGGTGTAATGGAAGGGCAGATGTGGAAAGTATCATTTAGTAATCACTCAGCCCAGAGGTTTGCTGCATTTTTACCAGTGGGCATGAAATGATGAAGCCACCAGATAATAAAATAACCATTTCCCTCTTCATTTTAGCCAGACCCTCTTAAAGCACAGGTCTGTGCATGTCTTTCCTGGCTAAACAGAATAAATCCTAAGTATTGATGTACCACAGAGCACAGAATAAACTCTCAGTGCTCCACTGAGCTCTGGCTGTTGAACCTGATTTCATCGACCACCTTCTGCTTGAAGACAAGACCTTCAACCAGAACTTTTGGATCAATCTGTGGAGTCTGTGTAAGCTGTGAGTTCTTGTAGAGGAAGAAATTCTTCCCTGTGAGGGTGGTGAGACCCTGGCACAGATTGCCCAGAGAAGCTGTGGCTGCCCCATCCCTGGAAGTGTCCAAGGCCAGGTTGGATGGGGCTTGGAGCAACCCGGGCTAGTGGAAGGTGTCCCTGCCCATGGCAGTGGATTGGAATGAGATGGTCTTGAAGGTCCCTTCCAACCCAAACCATTCTGTGATTCTGAGAATATTCATGTTTGATTTGAATGTAGTGAGGGAATCCCTGTCTCATGTCCAGGGTAGCCAGGAAGGACCATTATCTTCCTGTGTTACCTAATAGAAAAGGTGAATATAAATAATGCCAAAAGCAGTGCAGCAGGTTATCAAGTTGTTGTTCTGTACCAGGAATTGATGCCTTTTGCCAATCTACATGTGCTCTTAACAACACTGTTTGTTTCTATTGTTACTAAGGAAACCGCAGAGCTATTAAATAACAAAAACCAACCCACGGTTTTGCCTGAGCTGCCATCTTTAATCATGTCACTCCAAAATGGTTTATGGAAATCAAAGATTGACTTGAAGCATCCGTTAATCTCCACTTGTCGAGGTGGAGACGGGGAGTGGAAATGCAGCACTTCCTGGCGTGTCAGGGAATCCTGGCAACCTGCCTGCAGATCTGGCAGCATGAAGATGAAGACACCTGGCAGGAGGAGAGAATTAGGAAGTATTTTTAGGATTGATGCATTTCTGCTTGGGAAGTAGAGCAGTAATACAGTATGGAATAAGTAAATGCTCCTGTACACACAAGTATTTTGACATAGTTCTATACATGACTGACCTGCACATACGACTGACTATACATAGTCCTACTTCCATACATGCAGAAAATACTTTGGTGTCTACTAAAATGATAGCAAGAAATAAATAAGTAAAAAAAAAAAAAAGTATTTTCTGAATTCTACCTGTTTCTTGAATTATCCATGTTATAACTTCTTTGGGAAACACTATTTGCATCCGTGGCTTAATATTTCCTACGGCTCATTAGTCAACGTTTGATTGTAATGATTCTGTGTTCAAAGACTCGGTGGTGCTCAAAGACATCATTTTGTATGCTTAAAATCACTTTTTAGACGACTCTAAAGAGTAAAATTTGGTTTCTAATGAGGTTGTTATCAATTTCCAAGTTGATTTTCAAAATTCTGCTGCTACAGTTGTCTGTAAGAATGGGAATTATTGAAAAGAAAATACCACAGTGATTTAAAAGCACTTTAAATTAAAATATTCATGCAATCTTCCCCTGATACTGGCCTAATTTATAAAGAAGAGGTCCCAGTTCCCTTTTTTTTTTTCCACTTGCAATGTGTAAGCCAAGGTATTTCAAGGTGTATGATTAATTGATTTTAGCTTTGTTAAAACCTGTACTAAACCAGAGCTTTATGTCAGAAAGGTAGCACTAGAAGTCAGGGAAGCATTGTCATTTGGATCCCTCTAAAGATATAATTGTATATCATCTGCATATAATTAGAAGCAGGTGCACTCTCAGGAACAAAGAAGTAACACTAAAAATTCAGTAAAACAGAAATCTGAGATACACAGAGCACTTACAGAAGATAATTAATCATCCTGGGACACCATAAAGAAAAATTAAATGGGGTCTCTGATATAACGTGTGGGAAGTTCAATTGTAAATTTCCTGTGAAAATGCCAAGAATGGAGGTGATACATTAAATGAGATGCCACAGACAGTAAACTGGGGGTGGGTAGAGAGTTTATCCCTGGAAAAACATAAAACTTAAATGTCTCTGCATCACCCCCCGCTGTGTTCACAGGATGCCAGTGCCCTGGCAGGGCACCTACTCTGGCTGTGTTTAGAAAATTGGGGTTCTGCATTTACAAACAAGAGCCCAGCTCTTGCCATCACACTTGTCCTGACAGTTCCTTACCACACTCTGGTTCTTTTCATTTTACATCTCATTATTTCCTTCCTTGACCCCAAATCCCTTCATATCAAGGGGAATTTTTCAATCAGTGGGCATTAGATCATATCCTAATTTAACCATTCCCAGGAAAGTGAGCCTAGACCTGCCTAACTGCTGTAAAATCAGCATTCAGAAACATTCATTTAGCCTCACAATGGTTGTTCAATTCAGCCAAGCCTCTGTCTTTTTTTATTACTAAGCTGTATAATCAGGTATTTGCCCAACAAGCAGCTGTTCTGCACCTAAATTCTTATGTGCACAATATTATACTATTGTCATTTTTCATTCATTATTCATTTTCCTCCTATGAGACATAATTTTTTTTTTTTTAACAAAACCACAATTTCTCAAGGAATCTTATTTTTCCCTTTGTCCAGCATTTTGCAGTCACTGGTTTTTCAAACAGAAAGAAGAGGCACATCAGTATTTTTGGCTATTTATTTTTCCCTATCTTTCTTTTCCCCATGGCTTTTAATAGATAATAGGGAAGGAAAGCGAAAACCTGAATACATTTTATTTGGTCAATAAACAAAATGAGTGTTCCAAATGAATTATGATCATTTCTTTTTGAATCATCCCCACTTTGATATTTCAGACATCTATTCAAAGGAAGAAGAATGGCATGTCTCATGCAGAAACAGCAAAAACCCCCCTGAAATCTAAATAAATAGTGCATGAACACATCATGAGCTGAAATGTATTTCCTTAAATTAGCCATTGAATAATTCCAAACAAGAAATAAATATGCAAGAAAGTCAGTGTGATTTGCAAATTATTTGAGAACAGAAAAGGAGCAGCCAAATACACGGGGTAAGTGATTACTTGCAATTAGAACATGGGCCTCTGACCATGCAGAGCACATTTCCCACTGATCTGATTTTGGTGAAAACAGGTTTTGCTCCATGTTAATGAAATCTCTCCTCAAATCAACTGATTTTTGTTCTCCTAAGGAAAATATCTGGTTCACTCCAGCAATAAAAACTGTCCCCATTACCTAAAAAGCTTCACAAAAATTGCCCGTTATTTCAGCTACAATTGTCACATACAGAAGTGAGAAAATAAGGTGGTTCCACCTGGCACTGTGTTTGACAAAAGCACTTGGATCTCTGGTAGCACAACACAGACAGGCATGACAGCATCAAATATCCCAAAGAAAGGCATATTGATGGATTTATTTCATTCAAACAAAAAGTTTTGCATCAACACACTCAAAGATGTATATTTATAACAATCTCTTTCTCCATTAGTGTAGCAAACCACCAGCAGGAGTTGATTTTTCAAGAAAATCTATACTTTTTGTAGATGCCTTGATAGAGTCAGCACTTTGTACCAGGCTCCTGGTCCTGTTCCAGCTAAAGGTGTCAAGAGTTTTGCTCAGAACCAATTTGAGGGCAGGAACAGCAGATTTGCCTTCAAAAAAAAATGGATTTATGACCTCCTTCAAGACCAGGGCCATTGGCAGTTTGCACAAATAGGGAAGCCTGGCAGAGGAGTGCACCCAGGAGATGCTCATCCTCCCTCTGCCCACGAGCATCCCAGTGGATCAGCAAACTGCCAGGGCAGGGGATCTTCAGTGCAGCAGTTGTACAGAAGTAGCAATGAAAAGAAACTAACCTGAATGAAAAAAAATTGCTCCAAAATTCATATGTTCTCCTTCAAAAAATCTAATCCAGTAATGTTTCCACCTTATTTGCATCACTGCTCAGTCTCTGAAAAATCGTGGAAGAGTTTTGACATGAATTTTTGGGTGCACTTGGGGCAAATGAGACTCACAGGTCTGAGAGGAGGAGCACTGGAAATTGCTAATGTTAAATCTGAGGTTAAAAATTACTTTGGCTTCCTAACTGTGAGCAAATGTAAATGAAATAAGCAGAAACAAATCAAAGGAAATGGTGCTTGATCAAAAGCAGAAAGTTACTCATTTTCCAGCTTTAAAAACGAGAGATTTTTTGTGACAGACTAGAGGTAGAATATTTCCACAATTTTGGATGAAGGAATTGACAATCTGAAGATATATTAGTTTTTCAAGTAGTTATGAAACAGTTACTGAAGCACAGAAGTCATCCAGGCAATGATCTGTCCAGGAACTGAACCCAACACCAGCTTAACCTGATGATTTTTGGTTCCCCAGAACTGGGAGGCTTGGTGGAGTTCTCAAAAGAAGCACAAAAGGCAAAAGTGCATTAAGCAAACATATTTTCTCAAATAATTTTGGAGAGGAAAAAGATTGTGTGGCTAAAAGTGAAGTGCACTGAAGCAATTTACTGCAAAGCACAGTATTGCAGAGCTCTGATGAGTGTCACAGACAGTCAGACTTGCAGTAAATAAATGTTATTAGGCTGCCACAATTACAGCATCTTCCTGTTTTCAGGCTGGTTGAGCCATCTGGCACGGGCATCCAGATAAAAGTTATGCAATTATTAAAACAAGCTAAATTAAATTAACTTAAATTAATCACAGTGTACAAAAATAACTGGCCAGAAGCATCAAATCATAGTTGTTTTGAACATGATGACCTATTTTTCTGGTTTTGCTGGGCTTTCTCTAATTAGGGGGTAACATGTTCTCTTTGAAACCAGTGGCAAAAGTCCAGTTGAGTGAAAAGAGAGATGTGCACAGGGTAATATTTCCCTTGTACACTATCAGTGTAACATGCACATTAAACAACATGCACATACAGCACCTAATGAAGGGTACAGATGTGTTTTTTATTACTGCATTTTAACCTGCCATGTAGGATATGAAGATTAAACAAATTGTAATTCAGAATTACACATTACATCAAATTGTTTCCCACACTATTTTGGGAAAGTCCAAAAGACTTTTTCATTCCCTTAAAGTTCATGCCCTTCAAAGTATTCATAACTAGGTATTTTTTTTATTTAGATGATACTAAAATGATCGTCTAAATGTTTTATTTGACACAAATGTGGGGGTTTCATTACAAATTCAGCCAATCTTTTCATGACAATGTGTTTAAAAAACAGTGTAAAAAAAAGACTAACTGAAAATGGCTTGGTTTAAAGTGCTGAAGAAATTGGGAAGGCGTTCAACTAACAGCCTCCCAGAGCTGCTAGCAATGAGAGCAGTTGGGAAGGAGAATCCCAAGGAGGAGAATCCTGAAGAATTTATTTCTGTATTTACCAAATCTGCTTGCCAGTACATGGAGGGAAAAGGCATCATCTTGCCTACTGCTTGGTCAGAGGCAGCCTGGCTCCAGGTTTAGGAGGAATCAGTGGCCTACTGATTCCGTGGGATGTTTTCCATATGTGTGGCTCCTGATTAATTCCTGAAACCCAACAGTGGATGCACTGAGGACGAATGGTTGTAGCTTCCACAGCTCAAGTCAGGAGCATCCCCAGCTTTAGCTGAAGTGTCCCAAAAGGTTTTCCTGCATCTAAAAAAACAAGAAAGGTCACTGAGGAAGGATGTGCAGACCCTCCTAGAGCACAGACAAAAGCTCCCTTTGAATTCTATTTGTCTTTCAGCTTTTTTCTTCTCTTTTGCCATTTCCCCCCAAATTACATTGGCTTTAGCTAAAGCCTTTTACAGAAGTTCTTCAAATCTATAACTAAACTGCATAAAGAGCCAGTTCAACTAGTTTAGTACATTGGATTGGAATCCACAGTGCAGTCAAGATGTACTGGTTATTTGGTTTTATGCTCCTGACGTGAGGTCCCCCACTAGGCAGAACCATCTCTCACGTATTGAAGGGGATGTTTTGGATGCAGGGAAAATCTGTTTAGGTATTGACAAGTCTTTTGTTCAGAAATGTTCAGGGAGGAGGTGGAAGCTGTTTTAAAACAAATAATTTCTCTTAAGTGAGGTCCACACTTCTCTGAATAAAGCATAGGTAGGGACATGCCCAGGGAAGGTCAAGAGATATCATCTACCTAGACTTCTATAAGGCCTTTGATGTGGCCCCACATGACATCCTTCCTCCAAATGGAAGAGACATCCTAATTTGATGGATGGACTAGTCAGTGGATAAGGAAGTGGCTGGATGGACACAACCAGGGAGTTGTGGTCTGTGCTCCATGTCCACGTGGGGGTCAGGGACAAGTGGTGTCCCTCAGAGCTCTGCCTTGGGACTGGGGCTCTTTAATGTCTTTATCAGTGGCACACAGTGGGATTGAGTTCACACTCCCAGTGAATTCACAGGTGACACCAAGCTGAGCAGCGCAGTTCAGGACAGGGCCACCCAGAGGGACCTGGATAAGCTTGAGAAGTGGACTCAGGAGAACCTCAAGAGATTCAACAAGTCCAAGTGCAAGGGCTGCGCCTTGCTTGGGATAATCCCAACTCTGGAATCCTCAGTACAAGCCTGGAACTGTTAGAGAGGGTCCAGAGGAAGCCATGGAAGTGCTCCAAGTCTTGGAGCCCCTCTGCTCTGGAGCCAGGCTGGGAGAGCTGGGGGGGTTCCCCTGGAGAAGAGAAGGCTCCAGGGAGAGCTGAGAGCCCCTGGCAGGGCCTGAAGGGGCTCCAGGAGAGCTGGAGAGGGACTGGGGACAAGGCATGGAGGGACAGGCCAAGGGGGAATGGCTTCCCACTGCCAGAGGGAAGGGTTAGATGGGATATTGGGAAGAAATTCTTCCCTGTGAGGTGGTGGGGCCCTGGCACAGGTTGCCCAGAGAAGCTGTGGCTGCCCCATCCCTGAAGTGTCCAAAGCCAGGTTGGATGGGGCTTGGTGCAATCTGGGCTAGTGGAAGGTGTCCCTGCCCATGGCAGGGAGTGGAACTGGATGGTTTTGAAGGTCTCTTTCAACCCAAACCACTCTGTGATTTTATGGTTCTATATTTATTCACTGTTTCGGGCCTTTTTTAGTTTTCTGAAATAGAAACTGGTAAAAATGCACTCAGTGAAAAGTTCTGTCTAAAAATTGAGCCTAGACTTGCTGTTCATCACTTACCTAACAAAATTAAAATGCAGAGGTGCTAACAGCTGTAGAGAAACCCAGCTGTGGAATATGTGACTTGGACCAGTATGAAATAAAATGTTAGACAGAGGGGATTCTATAGCTGTAATTAGATTTTAAGCATAAGTAGTTGCAATTTTATAAATTTCTTCCCCTTCCAAATTGCAGAGAAGCTCTTTGGAGTAAAGCTGATCATCTGCATACTTTCAGTCTAAGGAAATGAAAATGAATAAATTATTCTCCCAAAATGACAAAGGCCTTTACAATAGGAATCTTATCTCTAATAGCATTGTTATTACCATTATAATTGCTACAATAATTTTCCTTTTAAAGTCTTATAAGTCTGTTTCTCATATGAGCATTTAATTCAGATTCTCTTTCAAGTAAATAATTCCTCTCATGTCTGGGCTTCAGTAGACTTGACTAAAATCTTTTCTTTTGGAAGTTCTCACTATCTGAGCGTGTTATTGATCCTTTAAGGTGCCACTGTTATCTATCTGGGAGAGAGATGAGGAGTCTGGAGGTGTAATCCTATTCTTGGCCTTCTCATTTGAGATTTGTGAACTTTAGCAAAGTACCTTAAAAAAAAAAAAAAAAGAAGTCTCAATAGTAAAACAGGACATTGGCCCTCACGTGTCTTTTTTAAGTCAGTGAGTTTTGCAAAAGGAATGGATTAAATGTAAGGTTAACTCATTTTTTTTACAAATAAGGTTTCAGATCTTCAACTGAAAGTCCCTAGAAGAGGTAATTTCTTTTTTATTCCAGCATCTCTGTATAAATGATGTTGCTGAACAATCAAATGCTGCAGCCTTTTATATTTTCTTATGCGGTTCTTTCCGTCAGGATTACAGTTATTTTAAAATATACATGAAAGACAGCAGTTATTAGCAAAAGCCTCAGAGGTTCATATTGACAGCGAGGATCAGAGGGTTCAAATCAGCTATTTGGAAATGTCTGGATAGAAAACTACCTGCCAGACACATCAAGTGCTTCTATGTGTATACGAGGGACCATCATGTCAGCTCTCTGCATTTGTAGGTAATAAAACCTGTGCACAAATACCTGATTTATATGCATAGTGTGGTGTTTGGACACACAAAAATGGCAAGGGCAAATATCTGTGAACAGTTGCATTTGCCTCACTTGGAAAATCTGCTGTTAGGATCATATTCCAAGGAAGAACCATCTTCCTCCTTCCTCCTGAGTGATTACATTGTAATGATCAACTTAGCTCAGAAGCACAGTGAAAACAGGTGAACATTTAGGAAGGGGCAAGACAGAGGAGTTCCCATCATATGATTAATCAGACAAATGAGGTATTTGGAGAGAACTGTTTGCATGCAGCTGAGTTTTCTAAAATGGAATGAAGTAATTGCATTATGAAAATAATCAGCTGCTCTGCATTCTGATCATTAGATGCTGATGATATAATTGTGTTATAATGAAAAGCATTCTGGTGATTATTCCACAGAGAACTTCTCTGCAGATAATATTCAAATATACTTTATTTTGGCATATTTTCAAAGAAGCTGCAAGTACAATGTAAACAGCTGGACAGTGAGGTAATGTTATTAGAACGTCTGAAGTTTGTCCCTGTTTTTAAACTATAATCTTGAAAAAGTTCTTTGAGTTTATCTGCATAAAGCCAACTGAACTTGTTTGTGTTTTATGGTGGCTCATTAAATAACTTTGTTCTCTATTTCCAGTGGGAACCAGCAGTTTTTGGCTTTTTTGTTGAAAAATTAATTAGAAACCATCCCAAAGAAATACAGAATCAATTCTCTCATATCCTGAATGATATTTTTTCACTTTCTCTCTTCTGATGATACTCTACGACAAATGTCAACAGCATGGACAACTGGTGACTTACATTTTTGGCCTTTTGCAGGGTGTAACACTGGTCTGATCTTCCTCCATATGTAACTTCACTACTCTTTCAAAACCAGCATCCTGTGTTTTGTCAAGTTAATCGTTGATCTCCAAAGTATACACCAGGTATATAAATTGGAATTGCCTTCCTGCTTTTTTGACACAAGTCAATCCATTGGGCTTTGATGGAACAAATAGCTCTATGCAGAAATCTCCTTTCCTGCTGAATTTCTGGCAAGTTGTAGGTAAATTAATCTCCCAGACCAATAAGAAATCCAAGTTATTTTGCTGTCTAGTTAAAAGTTGTGTATTTTTCTGCTATTGCTACAGTATTTGAATGCACCTTGAACAGTAAAACGTAGTTTTATGCTCTGCTGACTATATTGCTTGCAGGGAAATGTCTGGGCTACAACATAGGCTAATCTTTGACTGGTAACAAGCTCTTTGTTTTCTACTCAGTTTCTTCATTATCCTTCCCCAGACAAATGTGTAACTGCAGTCCTGTTTGATGGGGAATATGGGCAGGAAAGCAGACGTGAATATTGTGCTACTCAGTAAGACCCATTAGTTTCCTTTTGCTACAAACAACCATTTCCAACCTCAGAATTTCCCAGCTGATTCAAATCCCCTCCCTGCCGTTTTTTCCATGGCTGGTTTTTGAATTTGTTCTTTAATGCGAAGAGAAAAAATTGCCAATTCAGTGTGATGTGGAACCAGCCAAGTCTAGTAGCAGGAATGGTAGAGTGGGTGGGAAGGGAAATATTAAGTGTTGAACAGGGGATATTGAGATCTAGACCTCAAATGTCCTGCTGTATTGAAAATGTCATGCTAATTACAAAGTTGTTGGGCTGAAGTTATCTTGAGCTCTTCGAGAACATTTTTTCTTGCAGTTACAGACTTGAACAGCTGAGGCTGCACTGTTTGTGGGGTCACTGTGCTCCCTGGGTCAGCGTGTGCTTGTTCCACCCTTTACTCAGTCCTGTAGAGTAATCAAATGGCTGTAGCTCTTAATGCACAAGATCAGCTCCCCCATCTTCTCAGGACTTCAAAAAATATGTTCACATCTTTACCACCCCACACCTCTGATGTGCTGAATCAGGTAAGAAGGCTGGAATAAAATGCTCTGTTTCATTTCATAATGCTTTAGCAGGGGAAGTAAAAGCCCACACCTCTCATTGACTCTAATTAGAACAGCCCATAATTGGCAGTGCTGAAAATAGAGCACTAATAAACACAGATGTTTCTTGTTGTCTTAGAAATTTAAAAGAAGGGGGGAAAAAAAGGCAGTACCAGAACTTGAAAGGAATCTGTAAACCTCTAGAAGGTGTTTAGTTGCCTAATTCTAAATTGGTTTAGCAAAACTTAAGCACCTGTACCTTATAGCATATATATATATATATGTATATATAGAAAATATATATTTGTCTATAATTATGTTTGTCTATTTTATTTATTTATGTATATATAAATATATATTTGTCTATAATTACTTAATAACCACATTTTAGACCTCTAGAGCCAGAAGTCCATTTCCTGCTTTAACTATTAAGTGCCAGCTGGAAAGAGGTAGAAAAAGCCAACAGGACAGGAAAATATTGCTTTCCTCCAGCCTTTGCTGTTCAGCCAACACAGGGAACTTCTGCAGAGTCCAAATGCACTAAAGCTGGGGTTTATATATCTTAGTCTATTGGCCTGTGAAGTTGATTGCTGACTTGCTTTTCCTGTCTTTCATGCTGGAAGGGTCTCCAAATGCCATTGCTACATTAAAGTGCTGTAACAAGGAGTAACAACCCTAACTCTGTTATTATATGTTTTTTTTTTTTACAGGGAGCTGGATTTTTCATGTAACTGCGATTGTAAGTTTTTGAGATGTTGCTTTCTCAGTGCTTTTTATTTTACTGCAGCAATCAAAGAGAAAAATCATTTCTTTGACATGTTACATGAATCCAACAGAGAAATGCCGGAGGGAGGCTTTGGGAATTGCTGGCTGAGTATTGTACTGGCAGCAGAAAGGGAAGATTGGGATAATTCCTGTGCTTTCGATGGGCTGTGCAATCTCCAGATATTGCTGAATCACTTAGGCCATAGAACTTCCACCTGGAACTCATAAAAATGTTGGGGGCAAGCAGCATTTCTATCTAAATTTTACCACTTTGAAGCAAGCATTGAATCAACTTCTCTTATTTCCTTTTTAAATTCTGCTATGCAGAAAATCACTATATATATGGTGATCTATCTATCTATATATATCACTGTATATACCTACAAGGTCTTTTCTCACCACCACCCTCCAGGGTAGGTAGGATACAAATGGAAACTCTGGATCTTTGATTCTTGTGGGGGAAAAAAAAAATCATCTTTTGCACCTTTGCACTGCTTTATAAATTTATTTGCTAAATAACATAAACTGGAAGTTTTCGTCACGTATTGGGTATCAATATTGTCCCCCATGACATCTTTGCATTGAACACCAGAATTAGCTCTGTGAGTGTCAAAGTGAGATGGTAAAAGGAATCATGGACACAAGTGTGATGTGGGAAAAGGCTTGGGAACCTTCCCTGCTGCTCTTATTGGATGTGGAATTTAATAAGACAGACAGGTCATATCTCTATCACCAATTGCATGAAAGAACAGGTCGTCAGAGGAACTACAGAGGACATCTCTGTATCTTACTGCTATGGCAGCACATGCTGATAATATTAAATTATTAATAATATTTAAAATAATACTTAAATATTAAATATTAAACTCCAACGCATCAATCAAGCCAGCTTCTTTTTTCTCCCGTGCCTCTGTGCTGAGAAAATGATAAGTATCATTAAAAAAAAATCCTAGCTGTTCTTACCCCTAATTCCCACAGTTTAAACATTCTGCAGAGCAGGGTGTTGGTAACAGATGGACTGTTACAGTGTGTGCCATGAATACCTATGAAGAATGGAGTGTATTTTGTACCAATATTGGGATTGGGAAATAAAAATCCTTCAGAAGAGTCAGTCCTGTGAATAACGAGGAGAGTGTGGTGGTGTTAACTGGTGGAGTGGTGGAGAAAAACAAAAGTAATCGTCCCATGGAATGGAATAACTCCCTCCAACAGCTCCATTTACACAGGCAGGCAATTCTGATTTGTAAATAGCACACAAGCTAAATTAAGGGAATATTAATGGTTCACAGATCAAAACTTGGCAGAAGAAATTTTTAGCACTTGCTGTACTTTTGCAGCTGATCTAAATAAGGTAGTGGTGGAAGTTTTGAATGATCTTTAGTAAAGACAGTTTAAGGGAAGCCTTTGCAATTCATACTAATCTTTCTCATAATGCATCATACGTGTCCTTGATATCTGCCATAATGTTGTGATTTCCTCCAGTAATTACAGCTCTGACTTCCATGTAGTGACTCTCCATATCAAAAAGCTTAATGTTTCACATCCCATATCATGCTCCCCTGCTAAAAGCAGTTTTCTACTGCTGTTGGATTTTCATTATATGTCCCACCACTACTGAATATGGTCTGTAATGGCCCATTTCCTCCTGTGCCCAGTCCTAGTTTAAAAGCAACCATTTTTAACTGTCTGTAATACGCATCTTGCTCAGAGCTGAAACATTTTGCTTAGGGGCAAATTCTGGTTTTCATTGATCATCTTCATTGATCTCAGAGGGTTGTGACCAGTGGCACAGAGCCCAGTTGGACTAAATGCTCTTCAGAGGTTCCTTCCAACCCCAACGATTCTGTGATTCTCTGAAAACTCCCATTCACACCGATAAAGCCAGGATTTGTCTGCAGCTGTTTATACCTCATTTCATTTGGAAAAGTGGGCTAGATCTGTGCTTGGGAGCTTTGGTATGCCCTTCCAAGAAGCTGATAACCTTTCTGCAAATGCCCTTCCTGAAAGGAAACAATCAGCAGAATGAGAATTAAAATGAGTCAAAGCAGAAAATTAATCAACCAGGAGGTGTTAATGGATTAACTCCTTTCCAGGCAGTGTCCCTTCCAGCACCCCTCCACCTTTCCAAGGACAGGGCAAGCAGGAGAACAGTCTCCTACCCTGGAGATCTGCTCAGCAAGGGATGAGCTCAGCTGGTCAGAAAAGCGAGCCCAGTCTTCTGCACTGTTTGCTGAACAAACGACCATTTAATCTCCAATTAATCAGGTCACTTATGCAAATGCTAAACTGACCCCTAACACTTCTTTCTCTGACATCTGAAACAAAGTGTTCAGAAGCTTTAGTTCCTTCGGGCTTTTCTCTTTTATTATGATTTCTGCATTAAAGTCAAAGATTACATTACACAATAGAGAATCTGACTCACCCTTACAACTATCTTGAAGGTTTTTGCAAACCCCAGGATTGCTAATGTTTAAATCAACAGGAAACAAAATTAGTTCCATCACTCTTTTCTTCAGGAACTCAAGACACTAAAAAAGAAAATCACACAGTAAAATTGCTTCCCACTCCTAAATCCTGTGCTGTGTCACAAGCTAAATAATTCAAAATTCTCACAAAGTCTCTCTGTTCCTGAAGGAGGTAATCTGTCAGCTTGTTGTATCATGTTTGCAGGTTAAATATTCACTAATGGTTTATTAGCACATATATTGTAGATGATCAACTTTGATTAATGCCCAAGTGCTACAAAGTTCCTCATATTTAATAAATATTTTCAGTACTCCTTTATTGCTTTATCAACATAAATTACAATAACTGTCTAATAATTGTAAATCAATATAAACCCTGCAGTAAATCATGCTGTAACAGAGAGCTGTTAAAAAGGGAAATCACAGAATCATTTAAGTTGGAAAAGCCCTCTAAGATCATCCAGTCCAACCATTCCCCCAGCACTGCCAAGGCCATCACTAACTCATGTCCCCAAGTGCCACATCCACACAGCTTTTAACACCTCCAGGGATGCTTGTGATGTCACCTATGACGTAGTTTTCCTGCTGCACAACAGCTCTTGTTTCTTGCCCATGACAATCCAATTCAATGCCAACCCAAACTTCTTTTTCATTTCCTTATTATACTTTCTTCGCTGATTTTTCCTGTTTTTTTTTTCCCAAAACCTCAGCAGTGCTAGGACAGTATATTGGTTGAATCACCTCACTCGGGCAGAATTTTTTATCTTGCTTCAATTCATTGAGACAAGGATCATGCTCTTTTATTTTACTGCAGGCTGGAGAGGCCAAGTGTGATTCTTGAGGTCTTGTGGTTCATTTTACTTTACCTCTGGCTATCCCTTGATTTCTCTTCTATTTATTTATTTTAATTGACACTTCTGCATGCCCTGAAACCAACCTACCCTGGTCCGGTCCCTGGAACAGCTCAAACTCCAGAGCCTCGTTTTCAGCAGTGAATGGGCCTTAAAAAGAGACTTCTTAGAACCACAGAATGGTTTGGGCTGGAAGGGAACCATAAAGATCATCCAGTTCCACCCCCTGACATGAGCAGGGACACCTTCCACTAGCCCAGGTTGCTCCAAGCCCCATCCAACCTGGCCTTCAAAGCTTCCAGGGATGAGGCATCCACAGCTTCTCTGGGCAACCTAGAGATAGGGTAATCCTGTCTAGATTTAGGCTGGAAGATGTAGCTTTCTACTGGCTGCTCCTCTGGGTATCCTCCACTGGCAGTGGAGAGGGGAAGTCTTTCTAAATAGCAGTTCCCAAAGTAGCTATTGAGAGCAGGCAGGATACATCTTCCTCCACAAGTGACAGAAAAGGAATGACTAACTTTAATTCAACGCCTACCTTTTGGATGGCTGAAGTTAAGGAGGATGAATCATACTGTTGGGGTACTGGTTTCCATCCCCTGTACAGAACAAGAATTTTATTGTTGCTTCTGTCTTTCTGTAGTCCTTGCCCCAAAATGTCTCCTCGTTTTACAGTCTTGGAAAGACATATTTTACAGAATCACATAATTGAGTTGAAATCACAGGCTGGAGTCTGGGTGTGTGTAGAGCAAAACCCACTGGATTTAACTGCAGGATATGCTGTTTGGTGAACTACCTTTCAATAAATTTTAGTAGGGTTATTTGCCCTGGATTGGCCAATCTGTTTAATGTTTCCTGCTCTTTCAAAGTGGGCCATTATGTCTGGGATGATTTCAGGTAGCCAGGCTCCCAATGTGAGTGAAAGTACTACTAAGAACAAAGTCTTTACTGTGCTGAAATGAGTCACTGCCTGCCAGCAGAACTGTTCATTAAAATTACTGCCAGTTCCTGCATTATTTGTTAAAAATCACTTCTCACCAATTCTATTTACTAGCACTGATGTACCCTTTCTGAAGATTTCTGCTACCAAATCTCTGCTCAGTAAAGTCTTTCAACAGCACAACATAAGACACATTCCACTCCCCCCCTTATAGCTGAATATCTACCTTTGCTTTGCTGAGTGGAAACAGCCTATCTTTTTTTTTTTTACTAACCAAACCAATGGTATTAGCAAGTGCTGTCAAATTCTTGCCAATTGCTCAATAAACTGATCTGACTGTCAATATGTTTCTTCTTAGCAATATCCTGTAATATTCCCACACAGATTGCTCCTGTTTGAAACTTTCGAAACTGCATCCAAAACTTCAGCTGCAGCAATAGATGCAGAGATGACCCATCACATCACAGAAATGAAGCTTGTGAGGGTATTTCAAGTGACGTGCGTGGGAGAATGAAGGACACAAGATATTAATTCTTAGAATCTGTGAGCTGTAGTGTGCAAAATGAAGCCCAGAAACATATGTTTCTGAACACTAAATGACACCAACTCTCCTTTTCAACAGGTACAAACCAACCAGCTAGATTGGAGGATGCCATGAATTGAAAAGGAAACCAATAGAATCTACTTTAATTTTCCACAAAGGACAATGCAACTTATCACAGAAGCTGCAGAAGTACATAAACCGTGGCCTAATATTGAAGATTTACATATTATAAACTCAGAAGACACCATTGTCTTCACCTAGTTTGATCTTTGGTACAGTTCATAACATACACTTTCACTGAGCACTTCTTGCATCAAGGGTAGAACTTTTGACAGCGTTAGGGCTCTTCTAGAAAAACATCCCTACTAAAGACTTAAATTGATGGGGAATCAATAACCTGCTTTAGCAATTTGTTACACAGAACCCCCCATGGCTTCAAAATGAGTGTTTCATTTCCAAAATGATTTAAGTGATTTTGTCCATTGGCTTTTGCCATGCTTCTGTCAGCTAGATTAAAGAGCTTTCCATTATCAGAAGTCTTCTCTCCATGTTCCTACTTATAGATTAGAAGGTGACTTAATCATAATCTTTTCTCAGACAAACTAAACAAACTGATCTTGTTTAGTCTTTGGCTGTAAAAAAGGCTTTCCAGACCTCTGTAAATCCAAACACTCCTCTAGACTCTGTGCTTTGCAAGATTTCATATCTGGAATATCTGTCATATTTTCTGCTCCTAATTGTATGACCTTCCCTGGTTTTACTGGAGTTTTCTGTAGCTTAAATCAGGCCACCTCATCAAATAATTCAGAACAGTCTGTGAAATCAGTCCTTCATTGCTGTTATTTTTTATAACTCAAAGCTCTTGTTGATAAACGGTGTAGGGATGTTGTCTCATCACTCACCCAGTTATGATCCAGATTTTATTTAGGTTTTTAGAGTTCTGATGGAGCGTGTTCACATTATGCTTGCAAAGAATCCTCTCAGAACAACACAAAAATAGTCTTCCTTGATGATCTTAGGTGTCTTTTCAACCTAAATGATTCTATGATGTGTTTTTATCACAGTTTCACGTGCTGGCTCAGCTTTTCACTTCTGGGTGTCTGTTTCATAGACACCATCTGATAACAAAGCTTGGAAAATACCAGGACTTGATGTACTTTTTTATTTGCTTTTAACTGAACAGGTTTGGTGGTCTTGATCTGGCTTTAGTGAGCGAGTGTATTCCTCTAAAATGTGCCAAAATAGCCTGTAGGGTTTAGATCCTGATTGGTCAAAGGCTCCAAATCCCACAGGCTGCTCTCTTCACTTGCACATACAAGAGGTGTAACAGTATTTGTGACAGCACTGTCACATAATTTCTAAAATATTTCCAAGCTACATCATCTGGTGGAGTAATAAGAGATATTTTCACATGGCTATTCTGTCCTGTATATGAGGAAAGGCTTTTGTAGCTCTAAACCTAGAGGAGACAATTTAGGGAAGAGTCTTACTATATTGCCAAGTATTTTATATATATATATCTTTTTAACCTTTCTTCTCATTTACATGTGTTTCAACAGTCATACAGAAGGTGGTAGCAGCTACCCTAAAGAAGGCTTTGTGCCTCTTACATGACTTCCTTTTACAGGAAATACATGTCTTTTTTTCAGTTGCAGACTTCTCTGCTCTTTAATCTTACATGGGTTTTATATAGGAAGCAGTTGAATAATTCTTTCTAAGGGAAAATATGTTAAGGAATAGGAACATTTCATGTGTTGTTCATGTGTTTACGACCAAGAAGTCAAATTTAAATCAGAATCTCGGCACCATAATCTTTTAACAAATGTTACCAGCTGTTCAGCTCCACACTTTCTTCCTTCTTAAAGCAAGTTAAAAAAGTGAAAATCCATCATATCAGTCAGCTAAAGGTTCTTAGTCTCTTTACCTTGACAGATGATACATCAGAGTGCCTGTCTTTCTGGGAATTTTAGTTTTAATGGCCGGGATCCATCTTCCTGCAGATACTGAAATAAAAATACGCATCAAGTCATTTTTATGACTTAAGCATATATATATAGGATTACTTTTATATATTCTTCTGAGAAATAGTACTTAATTTTTCTTCTATGTCTATTTATTATGTCATACTGTATTTTGCTTCATTGAAAAGGCCAATGAAAACAGCATGGCTGCTCTACTATTATGGCATCCTTCTAAATGCAAAGAAATGTGAGATTATTAATAAAAAAAAGAAAAATAAAGTAGAGGTGGGGAAATTCGCAAAAGAATTTAATTTAAGGGATAAACAAGTCTTCATGAAAGGAGAATGAAAAAAACCAAAGAAAACCCACCAACCAAAGAAAGGATTTTCCAAGTGTGACAGGCAATGGGATTCCCAGGAAAACTCTTTCTTCAGACATATATAATTCTATATTATATATAACTTTAAATTATATTTGTGATAATATAAATATGTTGTTTGCTATATGCTGTAATAGCTACTCTGCATTCTGCTCTCACAGCTGTGCAGAGCCTGCATGACAGAGTATGGATGTTAAACATCATGTTAGATAACTTGTAATAAAGATCAATATATAAATTTACTACAATAAAGCAAATAAATGATCTGGGAGTGAACGTGGCTTTTAAACACTGTAATCTTTGTCCACACAATGGCAAAACAACGTTTAAACTGTGAACAGCTAAAATATGTGAAGTAAAACAGCTTCTTCTTAATCCAGGCTTTCTGCCAGATAGGTGTGACCTTGGTGGCAATGGGAAATAACAGCCAGATTACACTGTAGATTTCTTGTAGCCTAGAAGCAGTCCTGGAAATAATATATTTAAATTTTTTCTCCCCTCTGGCAAATAAGTACTACTTTGAAAAGTGAGTTGAAACCACACGCCTTATGTACCACCCTGGGGAGCTTACTACCATCAGGGGGTTGAGAGCAAAACTGGAGCAAGGGAGGAAAACAAATGGGACATGTTTAAATCCATGGCACTTTGTATTTTTACTTCTCATGTAGAATCATTAAGGTTGGAAAAGCCCTCTAAGATCATCCAGTCCAACCCTTCCCCCAGCACTGCCAAGGCCACCACTAACCCATGTCCTCAGGTGCCACATCCACTCAGCTTTTAAATCCCTCCAGGGATGGGGACTCCACTACTTCCCTGGACAGCTGTGTCAGGGCTGGACAATCCTTTCCATGAAGGAATTTTCCCTTATATCCAACCTAAACCTCCCCTGGCACGGCTTGAGGCTGTTTCCTCTGGTCCTGATGCTTGCTAGTTTTGAGAAGAGACTGGCCTGCAAATATGGGGACTTGCCAAAATCAGAATAACTGAGATGAACCTCCATTTGCACCTCTCTATAAAAATAGAGTAGATTCTTGGCTCTAAAGTCAAACCCTTTTGTTCCCCAGCTCCAGCCTGTTTGAGTCACTGATCTATTAGGACTCTGACCTTTCCCAATATTTCAGACTTTACTGTCCAGCTGTCAATTTATCCTGTATGTCCACACTTGACCTTGGACTGCTCTTCAAACACAGGAAAAATTCCCAGCTAAAATCCAAACATCTGTTATCTTACCTTTCATTATATCCTGGTTTACCACTCACATCTCTCACGTAACCTACTCACGTCTTCCATTTGCTACTTGTTTACTTCCAACCTCTACCCTTTCATTGGCAACAACAAAAATACTAGAAATGCCTAATTACCTCATTTCATTTTTGTTATTGTCCACTGTCTGAAATATTTGCTTTTGATAATTCATTTTACTTTCATTTCTAGTCAGTCTGGTAAAAAATGAAAAGAAAGATTAAATTATTTCGACTTGAAAAAGTATTTGCTTGACCCTAAACAAAGCAATTCAGAATGTTTCTTAAGCTCCATTTTTTATTGCAAAGAAATTGGTTTTTTTACACATTGTTTTTAGTTTAAAATTATCCTTTTTAGCTTTGTCCTTTTTTCACACATTATGCACATATTTTGCTCGATGTGATTCAGCTTCTTTTTTTTTTTATCAAAATGATTTGATAGAAAAAACTTCCCATACTCAGAGACCTAAATGGAACAGAAAATGTTTTAATACTTCTTTGCTAAGTTCATTTATGTACAAATTCAGACTTTACATCCTGTTTCATGTGGTTTTGCCTTAATCTGTAAAGTTTACTGGGCAATGATGCCTCTGTTTAGCGTTTGTGCAACACCTGCCACAAAAATATTTGGACCTTAGAGCGGATTTTTTTATTTATAGTCCAAACCAAAGGCCAGAGAAGGATGGAAATTGTCTATATTTCCTGTCCTTTTCAGATTTAAATTTAGATCAGGTATCTCATAACAAATATACTGAAATATTCACACGAATAAAAATCATATTTATACAGCCAACTGGAAGCACTTAAGGATTGTTTAATGTATAAGTATAAAACTACTAACGAGAACATAAATTGTGC
>NW_024105010.1:0-70569 GCF_003945595.2 Pipra filicauda | reverse complement strand
TTTGGCAGTTTCCTACCCGTGTTTTTGGAGAGAAACCATGGAGAGATCCTTGCCTTTTTTTTACAGGCCAGCAATGGATTGTGGTACCGGATGGACGATGAATCTGTGGAGCTGTGTTCCATTGACACAGTTCTCAGGCAGCAAGCCTACCTGCTGTTCTATGCCAGGTAATAACCAGGATTCAAATATGTTCAGAATACATTTCCTTTTCCTCATTTGCACTTGTGCTTCTCACCTTCCTGAGTGTTTTTCTCATCAAATGAAATTACTACCTGCATCATTCAGTGCTGTCAAATCTGAACTACTCCGTGTCTGTCCTTTACTGGGCTTCAGGCTGCGGCCCGGATGGAATCTGCTACTTGCCTGGTCTCTGATGTTGACTCCTGTAGATAAGAGGACTTAAAGAGGACCTCCAGGAAAGATGGGGAGGCACCATTTGTCAGGGAATGTAGGGACAGGATGAAGGCTATCAGTTTCCAGCTAACAGAGGGCAGGTTTCCATTAGATATTGGGAAGGAATTCTTTGCTGTAAGGGTGCTGAGACACTGGCACAGGTCGCCACAGCATCTGTGGGTGCCCCATCCCTGGAAGTGTTCAAGGCCAGGTTGGACAGGGCTTGGAGAAACCTTGGAATAGTGGAGGGTGTTCCTGCCCACCACAGCGGGGTGGAACAAGATAAAGTTAAAGGTCCCTTGCAACCCAAACAAATCTGTGAATTTATGAAATGGAGGCTGTGGGAGGTATAGAGATGAGGTTTTTATTGGGACAGAGGCAAACTTGGTGGGAAGACCCTAGCTGAGTTTCCCATTAGTGTCCTTGGTTAAGTCTTCTCTCTGTCATAGAAACCTCTCTGAGAAAATGACTGAACCCCAGAGGAGGTTGCAACAACAGCTCTAAACTGAGATCACTCTTTTGTTTTTCTCCAGATGCTCTGATCTGAGAATTGGAGAAAGGCCTTCTTCCTCACTGGCACCATCACATGCCCCTTCCTTCCTCAGCCAGTGTGTGGCCAGCAGCAAGCAGGCGGGCTCTGTTGGACCACAGGGTCTGACTGGTAGGACTAAGGTAACTTTGGGGTCGTGGGTCAGGGCATCAGAGGAATAGTGGATTTCTTTCTGGGATCTCAGCATTTCTCTTTTGTCCCTCACACACCGCACCTTTCTTCACAGCCACAACGCTGCTCCCTCTCAAAGCATCCCACCTGGATCCATCCCTTTGGTGCGCCTCTGGCCTTTTGGTCTTAGTAGCCCTCCAAAAGAGCCTTTTGGAGGCCCCAAACTGTCCTGTCCCAGAACTTGTAGGGGTTCCCCACTGCTCTGATCCTTTCAGGAGAAAAGGGCAGGAACTCTGCACAGCTCTCTTTGCAGGGCATGAAGGACACTGGCAGGGAGCGGTCCCGGAGCAGATTCCCTCTGTGGGGCAGGGATCTGCGCAGCTGCTCTGGGGACACCACAGACTATGACGACGCTTCAGAGAGAAGAACTGGTCCTCCAAGTCGTGACCGTGGTCCTAGGGATAGCACAGCTGCAAGGCCTTCCAAGAGGATCTGCTGGTGGGCTCCCGCTGCCAGGGCTGCTCAGGAGCAAACCTTGCTGAGGCAGAGGGAGCCAAGCAGATCTGTGCGGGGAACTTACAACCTTGGCAGCCGGTTTGTGCAGTACACAGACTATGACCGCTCACTGCGGAAGAGAAAGAGGGAGAGAACAAGTCCTCCACGTTGTGACCAAGTCTTAGTGAATCCTGCAGTCCCAGGGCCCTCCAAAGCCAGCTCCAAGCAGGCTCTCATGCTCCGGGCTGCTCGGGAGCAAACCCGACAGAGGCAGAGAGAGCAGAGAAGATCAACAGGGCGGGGCTATGATTGCCACAGCCAGGTTGTGCAGCACACAGACTACCGCCCTTCAGAGAAGAAGAGGAGGGTTTCCACGCCCCAGAGATTCACGTCAGACAAGCATTCAGGGCACTCTGGCAATGATGGCGTTGGATTATGGCCCTGGCTCAAGCAGAACGGAAGACTAGCACTGCGTTTATTAGCCAAGGCATCCTTGTTTTCGACACGCCTTCTCAGACATGAGTGAATGATTTAGCTAAGAAGATGATAGTTACAATAATATAGAAATATCATTAGAAATATAGAAATATATATAGAAATATAGAACATATATAGAGAAATATATATAGAAATATAGAATATATATATAGAAATATAGAGAGAAATATAGAATATATGTATAGAAATATATAGGGAAATATAGAAATATATAGAGAAATATAGAAATATATAGAGAAATATAATATAGAAATATAGACATATATATAGAAATACAGAATATATATACATAGAAATATATATAGATATATAGAAATATATATAGAAATATAATATAGAAGTAATATTTTATAATACATTATTACATGTTATATATCTTCAGCAATAGATAGTAATAGTATAATAAATATTATTAAAATAATAAAATAGTAAATACTAAAATACTTTAAGCAGAGTTATTTATTCCACGTTGTAGATAATTATAGCTAGAAACATAGTGCAGTATTTGGAAGCAGTGTTGAAGCAATTATATTAAAGCTAAGAAAACAAATATTAAGTAGAGATTGTGCAGCACACAGACTACCGCCCTTCAGAGAAGAAGAGGAGGGTTTCCACGCCCCAGAGATTCACGTCAGACAAGCATTCAGGGCACTCTGGCAATGATGGCGTTGGATTATGGCCCTGGCTCAAGCAGAACGGAAGACTAGCACTGCGTTTATTAGCCAAGGCATCCTTGTTTTCGACACGCCTTCTCAGACCTGAGTGAATGATTTAGCTAAGTAGATGAGAGTTATAATAATATAGAAATATCATTAGAAATATAGACATATATATGGAAATATAGAATATAGAGAGAGAGAAGTATATATAGAAATATAGAAATATATTTAGAAATATAATATAGAAATATAGAGAGAAGTAATACTTTATAATACATTATTACATGTTATGTATATTCAGCAATAGATAGTAATGTTATAAGAAATGTTATTAAAATAATAAAATAAGAAATACTAAAATACTGTAATCAGAATTATTTATTCCACGTTGTAGACAATTATAGCTACAAACATCTCAGCCTCGGCCATATCAATCAACATAACTGGTCTACTCTGGCCTCCAATCGGGAGGCCTGGAGACACACCATCTCTAACGCTGCTGTTTCCTTTGAGAACGCACGCAGAATCCCTCTCGAGGAGAAAAGACAAGGGAGAAAGAATCATGTCTTGCAGAATATACCACCTAGGGAGTCTTTCTGCTGTGCCTTTTGCAATCGGAAATGTCTATCTCGCATTGGCCTCCTAAGCCACCAGCGTGCCTGTAACAAATGTGGATAGAGCCTTCTTAAATCTTCGTTCGAGAAGCCCAGCCACGATGATGTGTTTAAGACGGGTGTTCCATAATTTAGTGTTCTCACTGAAACCATGCAAATCGTGCGCCACTCGCTCACTTCCCACTCCTCCTTTCCTTCCCACTCCCCCTCCATCCGGAGGCAGGCTGGACGGGAGAATTGGAGGCACAAAAGGTAAAGATGGCAGGCTGAGATAAGAACAACTTACTGGAAACAGCAATGAAATAAGAAAACAGTACAGCAACAGAACAGTAACAGAAACAATACTAATAACCGAGTGTCCAAGGGAGGCAAATGACTCACACAGGATTGCTCACCAGTTGGTGCCCAACTTTGCCACCACGCACACAACCTGGAAGAGACCCCTTCCCCCATCCTTGACAAAATGAGGAATAACCTCTATGTCCTGGCTGTGCCCCCTCCTGGATACTGCCCAAATTAACACTGCCCTGACCAGAAGCAGGACAATCACCTTCAGGATCTGCAGCACAGCTTTCGGCTCTGCACCGGAGGCACTGGATCCCTCCAGGCCAGGGAGGGGAGACATCAGAGATGAGCAGACTTTGGAAATCCCTCACCTCTCACTCCGGCCCATTTTTTCTCATTTTATGGGATGGAAGAATACATACCCAACTCCTCCCAGTGTCCTTCTCACTGGAAATCCCCTGAGCTTTGATTCCTTTGCTGACATGCTGCTTCCTCTGGGAAAAGCAGTCAGAAAACCCAAGGCCATTGCTTTGAGTGAAGGTCTTTCTTAGAACACTTTTCCTGAAGTGCACCCAGGAAGGCTGGGCTGCAGCAGCACATGGCCCCCATGGCTTTGCTACATCTCCTCCAGAACACCTGGAAGCCCTTCTCTCACCATCCAGCCGCTCCCCTGCCCTGTCTTCCCCACCCCACAGGGATGCTGCTGAGGAGTTAACAAACTTCACAGTTCAATCCTGATATCCCACTGCTGACTGGGATGGGGGGAGACCAGGGGCAGTTTTGGCCCCCATCAGCACCAGCTCTTGGGACAGCCAGGCTCTCTCCTGACATGTGGGCTCATCTCTGCAGCTTTGCTGTCCTCCACAGGGTGTTTGCTGAAAAAAATCATCTTCTAGAAAAGATAGATGACACCAGCCCAGGGGTCAGCAGCACCACAGGAGAGCTTGGCAAGATGCCCTGAGGACAGCCAGGCCAGGCAGAGAGAGGTGGAAGGACCACAGGGGCTCTCTGAAGCAGCCCCATTGTACAACATAGACAAGGGGGCTAAATAAACACTGGGCTGAAAGATGAGAGTGCTCTTCCAAGGGAAATTTACAGCTGCTGGACAGGCCTGGGGCTCTTGCTGGAAAGCTTCAGTCTCTGGGCTCCCGGTGCCCAAAGGCATTGCAGATAACTCCTTCTCAAGCAATGGCAGGGAGCAGGGTGGAGAAGTCAAGGATGAGGCAGATCAGAAAGACTGGGGCAGCACAAAGACATCTACAAGGGAGAGAGACAGCATCTGAAAGGCACTCCTTGCTGACCTATGAGCTGGTGCCGTGGGCTCTACAACTGCTGCCTGCAGTCAGCTTGGAAGCTCTGGCAGTTTTAACAGGAGGTTTGTCTGCAAACAAGATGCAGAGACGTTACGATGATGGATGCGGGTATATTCCTGACCTAGGCTCTCCAGAGGGAGATTCGCTGTCTCCTCATGGGCCATAGAGGCTGTTAATATGGGATGAACTTCACTTGGTCTCCCCAAGCTCATGTCCAACCTGTTCCATGGCCTCTGACTGCGATCTGCTGTCCACCTAGCTTCATCCCCCCTCACACCCCTGGGGACTCCTTGGAGATGAATGGCTGCTGTGCCAGCACCTACTGCTCCAGGAAGGGAGTGCAAGGGGAAGATGCTACACTCGCAGGTGCAAAGAAGGTTCATTTTGCCATGGGATCCCAGGAGGTCACCATGCACATCGTCAATGGGGTCTGAAAAAAGAAAACTTACAGCTGTTGAGGCAGCTGAGCTCATCAAGCACATGTAGAAAAGCTCCTGATTTCAGGATGGCTGGCTCTTTTGAAATGCCCCAGGAAGGAAGATTTGGTCTCAGGCATCATCAGCCCCATTGGCCAGTCGAGACAGAACTGCCTGGACTTGAATCAGAAGTTTGTGGATAAGAGATTTAGCTTCATTTAGCTAGAAATGGGATATCTCTCTCCAGTGAGCCAGCTGCTTGCCATTCCGTTAGTCCCTGACCACAAGCAGCACTGAATCTGTGATCTCTCCTCCTCCAGTTTCTCAGAGTCCGTGGGTAACCCTGAAAGCACTGCTTCAGTATCAGCTTCTGCAAGAGGCCTTCCAAAAAGCAGCTAGGGGATTAGGTGAGGGGAAGAGCCAGAAAATCGCACACATTCTTCCCTGGATTCGTGAAAGACAATAAGAAAGAAATACAAGACCCCCAAAAGCAAGTCCACTTGATGGGAGCGGCAGGTGAGCATCTCTGGTTCAGTAGTGATACGACGCACTCAACTGCAGCTTGCAGACAAGAATCCTGAAACCTTCCAGTAGCCAAGATTGCCACCTGATCCCAAGGTCCCCTGTCCTCTGCCCCACGCATTTCCACGGGACCAAAGCCCCTGTGCACAGCAAAAGGAAAGTATGTGAATGTACACACGTGGTAACTTGCTCCTGGCCTTTTCAGCCTATGGAGGAAGACAACTTCCCTCATTAGAAAATGAAGCAGGTCTGACCTGGACTTTCTCAAAACACTCTAAAGCCAGAGGCAGGTTTCTCCCACAAGCGACAGCAAAGCCCTCCTCCTGCCCATGTTGTTTGGGAAATGGCACAAGAACCAGGAGAATCCCAGAGAGATTCACACCTTCAGAGACACCAGTGAGTGCAGCCCCTCCTGACATCATCCGCGCAGAAGCCTCCAGCCCTTGGGATGACTTTGCCTCCTAACAGAGGTGCCAGAGCATCTGATCTGGATTTCCCAGGCCTGCCTTAGTACCAGGCCACAATAATTGTCGCAGCATCCCAGCCTTTCCTTGCTCGAGCCAGTCTGTTTATAGGTTGTTTGGATCTCCACCTCCACATTGCAGGGGGCTTGAACACCACTGATCACATCCACTTCTACCTCTGACCTGAAGGGAGAGGAAGATTTCCCCGTTTGCTGTTGTGGCAAGTGGCGCCTCTCTGCAAGAGATTTCATCTCCTGCTCGGGGCCCCTCTGCACTGGCCAGGCTCACTCCATGCTGCTGGACCTCTCCCAGCCCCTCTAAGCAGGGCTCCGCTCAAGTCTTCGTAACAACTCCCCATTCCTCAGAATAGCTTGGCACTCCTGTAGCAGTTTGGGTGGGGAATGCCAAACTCACACCAACGAATGGCTCTGTCCAATCACCTGAGGAGCAGCAGGTACCACCCAGGGCGGAGGTCAGTGCTTGAATAAAGACCTCCCCAACTTTTCTGGGTGCAGCTGGTAAGGCGATTTTGTTATAAAAGTAGCGGGGCAACTGAACTGCTTAAAGGGAGGAACAAAAGGGCACAGAAAGCACTGCGCAAAATGGCTCCAGCCTTAAATAACGTGGGTAAGGAAGGCACTGGAACAGAAGATGGGGTTTAGGCGGAGCATGCAAATTACAACCAGTCATAGGAGATAGGGGCTGAACATAACCCTATACGGTACTGCATCAAGTATCAACCAATGAAAGGACAGAACATACGCACAGTACAATACAATACAACAACTTCTATGCAAAATCTACAATTTCCTTATTAATTACACATTTTTAGACTGCCACAACCCAGCCTGCCCCATGCAGAGCCCTGGGGGTGGCTCCTGCTACACCCAATGCCAGAAGAACACCACAGGAGACCCTGGGGAGGGAAGAAGGGAAGGAAAGAAGGAAATCTCAGTGCTCTGGATCTGGAGCAGCTGGGGGAACTCCAGTGCCTCCCAAGACGCCCTGTCAGACACGTGAGGAACTGCAGAGTCGAGAGCTCTCCCCACGCACCCCTACGGCCCGCTCCGAAATAAATACCGTTGACTGCCCATGGAAGGTCCCCTTCAGAGTAGCGACACGATCCCCGTAGCCCCTTGCTCTGGATTCCCCCGCCCATTCCCGGCCTCACCCCTTTGTGCCCAGAGCCCACTAGCTTTGAGCTACAGGGAGCAGAGGGGCTCTGTTGCCACCCTGTCAGGCGGCGTGAGCTGTAGAACAGCTCCAGTGGCCAAGTGCAGGGCTGAGCTCTCCATGGGACTGTGTCTGGCTTCAGGCAGTTTTCTGACAGGGAATGGGACTATTCTAGCCCAAAGGGAGCAATCAGGATCCAACATCTGCTTTGTTTAAGGCTGTCAGGAGCCTTCTTGGTCGCTTATCCTTTGATTTTTGTCCAAATCTTGAAGTGGCTTTGATGAGGTACAAAAATGAGGTGCAGAAAGCATGCCTTCCTCCCCCAGAGACACGGTTTCCCCTCAGATCAGGGGGATCAGACCAAACCTCTGGTGGGAGCTGTTTTATTAAGCTTGTCAGACCTTGAACATCAGGGGAGCTGTGTACAGCTCGTGGCAGCAGGTGCTGGGGCCTTGGCCAGTGTCACCTGGAAGGGGAAAGGAGGAAAGGGGACCAGCACGGATCCCTGCTGCCCTGCATATCCCCTGAGCCAAGGGACACTTATGGACAGTTGTTCTGCACCTCCCCCTGTCCCCTTTGGGTCAGGGCTATCACCTGACACTGCGGTGACAGACGGGTTCCTCAGGATATCCTTGGCAGAATGATGACGGCACTGAGTCATAGTGTAGTGGTTTGGACTTTGTTTTCCCCCAGAGGCTAAAGAAAAGTGGTAGACCCCAAGGGGTGGAAACCCTTGGAAATTTTGAAGTTCTGCCCAATGGGCGCTCCTGCAAAAATGTAAACATATCACAACCAGACCGGAAGAGATGAGTTGTAGTTTGGGTTGTTGTAGGAGAGGTGGCCATGTTGTAGAGCCACGAGGAAGGGGCTCTGAGCCCCTTGGGCCCTCTGGGGCCTCCCAGCCCTTGGCTGGGGGGCTGCAGGGACCTGGAACAGCATAAAGCTGGGCTAGGTGCCTGTAGTTATGCCAGGAGATGTTTTCTCCATGGACGCAGAGCAGCAGCTGACGCTGACCAGAGAAACGGTGGCAGAGAGCCAGAGATAAGGACCTGAACCAGAGGAGCAGCAGAAACAACATGCAGCACCGCAGAGAAGACTCCTGGAAAGGGAGGAGAAAGAGAGCCAGCAACTGAGAGACAGAGAGTTTGGGGTAAGACTGTACCAGATTCCCCAAAACTCCCTTGGAGACCCTCTTGGAGGAGAGGGACATAGACTCCTATTAAGGAGAAAAGTTTTAGACATGCAGCACTGGAGAGAGAGGAGCTAAGAAGCTCAAAAGAGCATCCTGGAGCTGGACTGGGACAGCCAGATGGAATGCAGGGGGAGTTGACCTTGGCTCCCCCCTCGCACTGCTGCCACGGTGGCAGCCTGAGAGACAGGGCACAGAGGCCCTGCAAGAGATACCAGACCGTCACGAAGACCCCCCTGTGTCTCGTGATATGACCGTGGTGAAACGACCTTGTCTGGGGTTACGAAGCCCACGGAAGACCCCTTTGCCTGTGTCAAGGGGGCCGAGGGAGAGTTTGGATACCTCCCATGTGAGTGCTGGCAGAAAGCCAGCTATCAGCTGCTGCATGTGGAGAAGACAGACAGACTGCTGCCTCAGAAGATGCTGCTGCTTAAGGACTGGAAGGGAACTGTCCTTCTTTCCCTCCTGGACTTTTATTTGGAGGGGAGAAGAGATCTGATCCATTGTAAATACTATATGTCATGGTAGAGATAGTTTGTGATCGTGTGTATAATGTGATATGGTATTTATTTGTATAGTCATTGTAATATATTCCCTTTCCCCCACTTTGAGTCTGGTGTGTTTTGTCTGAAAAAACCCATCTCACATTAGGTTGAGATGTGGGAGGGGGGATGGAGCTAGGGAATTGGATTTTGGGACTATCTCAAACCATGACACCCACACAAAAGAACTAACCAGCAGATCCACATTCCAAACTGAAGACCCTCCAAAGGCTGTGGGGGGGTGTGGGGTTTTTTTAACTCTCTCCTCAGAAAGGGGAGGCACTGCCTGGAGGATGCCACTTGTCCCTGCATGGTCCCAGTTGCTCCCAGTATGATCCCACTATGAGTCCAGTCACCTCCAATGATCCCAGTAAATTCCAGACACTTCCAGTGGATTCAATGAATCCAGTTTAATCCCAGTCATCCCCAGTATGGTTGCAGTCCCTCTCCCATACTCCCAGTATTATTGCAGTCATTCCCAGTCTGGTCCAAGTATGAACCCAGCAGGGGCCCAGCTGCTCCCCCTCTGATCCCAGTTGCCCCCAGTGTGGTTGCTCCAGGATGGATCAGGAATGGGGACCCCTCTGTGCCCCCCCCTTGTGGCACCCTGTTCTGGGAGAGCTTTGGGGGGACATCTGCACCCCAACACGGCATCCAGCGCATCCCAAAGTGTGCAGGACCCCCTTAAACCACCCCAAGCCCCCAAGGAACCTCCAAACCCACTCAGAGTCCACCCAGAACTCCACCTAACCCTTTTCTGGGGGGACTTTCATGGACTCTGGTGTTACTGGGAGCCTCCCCTGGCTGCACGTGAGGAGCTCTTGGGTGAGAGGGGGTGTTGGGAAGGGGGGGGTCGGTGAGTCAGAGGGGATAAAAGGGGTGGTGGGACCCCAAGACTGAATGGGAGAGGAGTGGGACCCCCCAAAAGTGGAGAGGGAGGGAGGCTGAGAATTGGGGGATGATGGGAAAGGGGTGGGTGAGGTCAGAAGAGGGGGAAAAAGGGGAGGGTGGGACCCCCAAACTGAGCATGAGGGAGGTGGGGATTGGGGGAATGATGTGTATGGGGTGGGAGAGGGGGAAAAAGTGGGGGTTGAGACCCCAAACTAAGCATGAGGGGGCTGGGGCTTAAGGGGACCATGGAAAAGTGGGAGAACCAGGGAGAGGGGTGGAAAAGGGGGGTGGTCTGGAGGGATGGACAGTCCCATGGGGGTCTTTGGGCACTGGAGGGTTGGGAAAGGGTGGTCCCCCTGAGCTCCCAACTTCCTCTGGGGTGCTGGGGGCTGCTGGATCCAATCTCAGCCTTGCATTGTGCCAACAGTTGAAATTTAGAGCAATTCTAGAGGGGGGACTGAACCACGTTTGTCCCCCAGGCTTTAATGATGGCGCATCAGATCTATTGAAAGAAAATTAATTATTTATTTTTGCAAATGATGACACAGAACAGAATTATTTAGTGAACAGTAGAAACACTAAAACTACCAGTAGTACAGGATAAGGTAGGACAGGGCACTACACTAAAGCAATTGTTGAAGCAATTCTACTGAAGGTGGCAAACAAGCAAGAATTCTTAATTAGAGATGGATGGAACTCCCCCAGACCAGCGCTCGTGGGGAGATCTCTGCTCTCAACCTCCAGCAGTGACCTTGGGGGGTCCCCAGCCAAGGCAGGAATCTCCACACACCCCCAAGAAGGGTTCTGTTGGAAGAAGCTGCCCCTGGGAAAGGGGACTGGTCCTTTCTGGTAGAAACCCAGGGACTGACAGTCCTTGGACTCCAGGGCTTCCCTCACCATCAGGGGCTTCGTTTGGGGTCAAACCAGTGTGGGTTCCAACATCTCCTGCCTTGTCCCGGCCCCCTCTCAGCTCAGCACTGACCCCTTTGCAAATGGGGCATTGTCTTGGGGCCATTGCAGGGGGGATGTCCTGCCCCAGTGTCCCGGTGTTCCTTTAATTGCCAGAGGCCCTGCAGTGTCCCAGTGGCCCCTTGATTCCATGACCTTCTGAAACACCTCAGGCTTCCTTTGGTTCCATGAGGCCCCCCTGTCACAAAGGCCCCTGCATTCCATGAATTCCGCAGTGTCACAAGGTTCCTTTTTTTCCATGGGGCCCTGCAGTGTCCCAATTGTGCCTTGACTCCAGGAGTACCCAAATTCTCCCCGGGTTCCTTTGGTTTCAGGAGGTCCCGCAGTGTCCCAGCGGCCCCTTCATTCCAGGCAGGCCCAGGGAGACGAAGGCAAAGACGGAGCCCCGACCCCCGTCAGCATCTTGGGGGGCGGGGGGGCAGGACCCGGGAAACGGCGGCGGCTGCTGGGAAGGGACTGGGATGGACTGGGACGGACTGGGATGGACTGGGATGGACTGGGACAGACCGGGATGGACTGGGACGGACTGGGATGGACTGGGACAGACTGGAATGGATCGGGACACCGAGATACACCGGGACCAGGACTGGGACCCAGTAGGACCCCCCGGGAGCAGGATCTGAGCACACTGGGACCCTCCAGGACCAGAACTGGGGCAACAGGGATCATACTGGAAGCAACTGGGACCACACTGAGGGCTACTCGGAGCAACTGGAGGCCACATAGGATATAGTGGGAGTGCCTTGGAGTCACTGGGATCATACTGGTGGAAACTGGAATGTTACTGGGGCATCTGGGAGTGACTGGGAAGGACTATGAGCATGCTGAGGGCTCTACTGGGATATACTGGGAGTGTCTGCAACCATGGTGGGGGTAACTGGGACTGTACTGGGAGTGACTGGGACTACATGAAGGGGAATTAGGACCAGGCTGGGGGCAACTGGAAGGAATTGAGTGACTGGATTTACAATAGAAGCAACTGGGATTGAGTGGGACTGTCAGGAGGGAGGACTGGGATCATACTTGGAGTGACTGGATCTGTGCTAGGGGCAACTGGGAGCAACTGGGACCATACTGGGATCACAGTGGGAGCAGCTTGGCCCATGATGGGAGCAACTGAGACCACACTGAGGGTGACTGGGGTCATACTGGGATCATATCAAGAGTAAGTGGGATCATGCAGGAGGTGATTGGGATCATCCTGGGAGCAACTGGGAGTGCACTGGGGATGACTGGAAGTGGCTGTGAGCAACTGGGATCATGCTGGAAGCTTCTGGGGGCAACTGGGAATGAGTGGGACCACATGGAGGAAACTGGGAGCTACTGGGAGAGACCAGGAGTGACTGGGATCATCCTGGGACTGACTGGGCGCTGAATCCGAAAAATCGGTCCGAGAAACTGCTCAGAGACTTTTTTCTCTTTAAGCAGCCAGGTATTTGTTTATTCAAGGTTGGGAGCAAGCCAGCTCGTGCTGGACAAACTTGCTCCAAGGCTTCACACAAAATCAGCATTTTTATACAATCTTCAGCTGGGATTAAATGCATATTCAAGTGATTCCAACATCTCTCTCTGCATATTAAGAATAGGCGGAGTATAGGTGGAGCTCAGGCGGGGCTTGGGGCAGTGCTTCTCTTGGCCCTCAATCCTGAGGGGACTTCCACTCTTCCTCCATGGCTCTGGGGGCTTCAACTCATCTTCCTCAGCTTGACCTTCCTTCTCTTCCATTGTTCTTGACCCGCTCCCTGAAGCTTGGAAAAAGCCCTGGCTCCCGGCCTATTCCTCCTCTTCCAATGTCTCCCTGATCCTGCTGTCTCTCTAATTTATCCCCTCGAGGCCTAGGACATGTTCCTGTCCTATTCTCTGAAGCTTTGCTCCAGTCAGTAGAACAGAACGAGCACAGATGGTCTTGGATGTTGGGAGCTTGTTAGCAGGCCCAAATTTCTTCGTGAACTCTTTTGGGCCTGGCCTCCTGTTTCACCAGGGACACAGCCCGGGCCCGGGTGTTCCCATTCCCATTCCACGGGTTTGCATTCCTGTTCCAGGTGTTCCCATCCCATTCTAGTTGTTCCCATCCTATTCCAGGTGTCCCCATTCCCATTCCAGGAGTTCCCATTCCAGGTGTTCCCATTCCCATTCCATGTGTTCCAATTCCCTTTCCAGGTGTTCCATCCCATTTTAGGTGTCCCATTCCCATTCCTATTGTCCCTCCTCCCATTCCTGGTGTTCCCATCCCACTTCTGTTTTCCCCATTCCCAGTTCTTGGTGTTCCCATTCCCATTCCAGGTGTCTCCATTCCCCTTCCTATTGCCCCCATTCCCATTCCAGGTGTTCCCATCCCACCTCTGTTTTCCCTACTCCCATTCCAGCTGTTCCCATTCCCATTCCAGGTGTCCCCATTCCAGTTCCAGGTGTCCCCATTCCAATTCCTGGTGTCCTCAATCTGCTCCCAATATTCCCATTCCCAATGTTCCCATTCCCAGCCCAGGTGTCCCCATTCCCATTCCCAATGTTCCCGTTCCCATTCCAGGTGTCTCATTCCCATTTCTATTCCCATTCCAGGTGTCTCATTTCCCATTCCAGATGTCCCCATTCCCATTCCTGCTGCCCCCATTCCCATTCCTGCTGCCCCCATTCCCATTCCTGGTGTCCCCAGTCTGCTTCCAATGTCCCCATTCCCATTCCAGGTCTTCCCATTTCCATTCCTGGTGTTCCCATCCCATTGCTATTGTCCCCATCCCATTCCTGATGTCCCCATTCCAGGCATTCTCATTCCCAATCCAGGTGTTCCTATTCCCATTCCAGGTGTTCCAATTCCCTTTCCTGGTGTTCCATCCCATTCCAGGTGTCCCCATTCCCATTCCTATTGTCCCTCCTCCAATTCCTGGTGATCCCATCCCACTTCTGGTTTCCCCATTCCCAGTTCTTGGTGTTCCCATTCCCATTCCAGGTGCCTCCATTCCCATTCCAGGTGTCCCCATTCCCATTCCACGAATTCCCATTCCCATTCCAGGTGTTCCCATCCCAGTTCCTGGTGTCTCCATTCCAAATCCTGGTGTCCCCATTCCCAATCCTGGTGTCCCTAACCTGTTCCCAGTGTCTCCATCCCTCTCCCCGGCGTCCCCATTCCCAATCCAGGTGCCCCCATTCCCAGGTCCTGATGTCTCCATTCCCATTCCTGTTCTTCCCAGTCTGCTCCCAATGTTCCCATTCCCATTCCAGGTGTTCCCATTCCCATTCCAGGTGTCCCCATTCCCATTCCCCCTGTCCCCATTCCCATTCCTGGTTCCCAGGGAGGAACTGACGGATGCCGGAGGAGGAGCCAGAATTTATTGCCCAAAGCAGATTTTCACACAAAAATTAACCCCCGGTGATGTCACTGCTGTCCCTGTGATGTTACCGCTGTCCCTGTGATGTCACCAATGTCCCTGTGATGTCACCAATGTCCCTGTGATGTCACCGCTCTCTCTGTGATGTCACCGATGTCCCCGTGATGTCACCACTGTCATTTCCCCTGCTGGTTTACCTTAAAACCAGCACACCAGGTCTGTGCCCAACGGGGGTCCCTGTGGATCATCCAACGCGGGGCCTCCCATGGCTGATGGAGTTGGAGCAGCGGCCGAAGCTCTTCCCGCAGTCGGGGCACTCGGGGCTTCCATTACTGGTGGGTCCGTTGGTGGGAGGTCAAGGAAGAGCTCTGCCTGAAGCTCTTCCCACACTCCCCACAGTGGAAGGGCCTCTCCCTGATGTGGAGGCGACGGTGGGTGTAGAGGGTGGAGCTGTCCCACATTCCCTACACGTGTAGGGCTGTTCCCCAGTGTGGATGTGCTGGGGGCTGAGCAGCTTGGGGCTTGTGCTGAAGCTCTTCCCACATTCCAAGTACTTGTAGGGCCATTCCCTGGTGTGGATGCAACGGTGTTTGCAAAGGCTGGAGCTGTCCCTGAAGTTCTTCCCACACTCTGCACACGTGTAGGGCCTTTCCCACTGTGGATCATCTGGTGTCGGAGCAGGTGGGAGCTCCGAGTGAAGCTCTTCCCACATTCCCCACACATGTAGGGCCTTTCCCCACTGTGGATCATCTGGTGGCTGAGGAGGTGGGAGCTCCGTTTGAAGCTCTTCCCACACTCCCCACACGTGTAGGGCCTTTCTCTACTATGGATCATCTGGTGTCGGAGCAGGTGGGAGAGGAGAGTGAAGCTCTTCCCACATTCCTCACACATGTAGGGCCTTTCCCCAGCGTGGATGCGACGGTGGTTGCGGAGGGTGGAGCTCTTCCTAAAGCTCTTCCCACACTCCCCACATCTGTAGGGCCTTTCCCCACTGTGGATCATCTGGTGGCTGAGGAGGTGGGAGCTCCGTTTGAAGCTCTTCCCACACTCCCCGCACGTGTAGGGCCTTTCCCCACTGTGGATCATCTGGTGTCGGAGCAGGTCGGAGCTATGACTGAAGCTCTTTCCACACTCCCCACAAGTGTAGGGCTGTTCCCCACTGTGGATGTGCTGGTGCCTCAGGAGGTGGGTGTTCCTGCTGAAGCTCTTCCAACATTCCAAACACCTGAAGGGCTTTTCCCTGCTGGGAGGCTGCTCAGGGACCACCAGCTCGCAGCTCCGCCTCAAGCTCCGGCCGCCTTCCCGGCACACGCTGGCTCTTTCCTCCTCACAGCCCCCTGGGCTGGCTTTGCAGCCCCTCCTGCGGGGGCATCTCCGGCCCTTTCCCTCCCCGCTGCCTTCCTGCGCCGGGGAGCCCTTCAAAACGGCCTCTCCCACCAGGCTCTGCCGCCGGGATTTGTCCTCCGCGCTCTCCGGCCTCACCTCGGGACCTGGGGCAGGAAGCAACAAGGACACGCAGGGGATTTGCCTCCGGCCCACAGGGAAGCCCAAGGACATCCCCCCAACTCTGGCCCCGGCAGGACGGCCACAAAAGACCGACCCAAAGGGGCACTGACTTCCTCCTCACCTGCCTGGGGGGCCCGCGGCATCTTCCTCTTCCTCGCAGCCACATCCTCCATCCGACCAAGCTTTGGGAAGCAGAAATCCTGATGGGGGGGAAAAACAAGGGGTGAGTGCGTTGCCTTGGGGGTTCCTCCTGACCAAGTCCAGCTCTAGGACTCACTGGGCATCTTGTGTCCATAAAAACCCCCAAAACAGCAACATTCAACCCAAAAACCCCTCCCAGGAGTTCCCCCTCCCTGCTCTCTGGGGTTTGCGGGGTCCCCCCTGTCTGGCCTGATGGCACTTCTGCCTGCATTGGGGGTCCCCCTTCTCCGGGCTGCCGGGGGTCCCGCGGCTCCGGGGGGTTCCCACTCGCCGGGGTCCCCTTGAGTGTTGCCAGGGGGGTCCCAGGGCTCCCTTCTCCCCACTCTGCCTCCCGGGGCCGGCCGGCCCTCCTCTCTCGCCTCCCACCCTCGCAAACCTCTTGGCGCTCTCGGCTCCCACCCCGCCTCAAGGCCCCCCCTCCTCTCCACACTCCAAGGCCTTCCCCCTCTCCGGGACCCCCGCTTAAGGGGCCCGGCGCTCCCTCTCTGCTCCCCCCCCTCCAGCACTCCGGGGGTCCCCCAGTTCCGGGATCGCCCCTCTCCGCTCTCCCCACTCCGCGGCTACCGGGGTTCCCCCCCGGCTCTCACGGGGGGCCCCCAAACCGCTCTCGCCCCCCCCGCCATTGCCGAGCCACCCCCAGGACCTTTTGGCTGCTCTTCTTTGTGCTCCCGCTCAGCTCCTCCCTCGGCTGGGCCGCCGCTTTTGGCGGGTTTCCTCCTCTGGGATCCACCCCCTGCAGCCCTTCCCCCCCTTGCCCAGCCCCCTTGGGCCCCCCTTGGGCCCCCCTTGCCCAATCAGTCTGATTATACAGACAAGCAATTGGTTTTAATCCACAAAACCCAAATGTAGAACCCAGCATCCTGGGCCATGAACAAAGTGCTGTTCCTTGGGCCCCCCCCTAATCCAAAGTAATGGGAGAGGGGATAAAAAACCTACTGGTGGGAGAGCTGTTGCAGTCTGGTCAGAAGTGGTGGTTGCAGTCCAGTTGAGGGGGGTGGTCTCAGGCTGGTTGAGAGCGGTGAGCTGCAGTCCTCCTCTGGATCCCACGAGTGGTAAAAAGGTTCTGAAACTCCAGGTTTATATATTCTCCAGTTCAGACAGGAATGCCCAGTCCTCCCCTCACAGCGGGCAATTCCATAAAAGGATGCTCAGTTCGTTCCCTCAGAGCGGGCAATTCCATAAAAGGCTATGAGGATACTCAGAGCGGGGAATTTAATAAAAGGGCCTAAACTCGGTCTATTATAAATATTATAATTAGACATTGCAATCATATGAATATGTATGTAACATGTTGCAATCACTCGTAGAAATTGTATAAAATGCTGTAATTTCACTGGACAGACAGAGCAGTTTGTCCAGCACGAGCTGGCTGCTCTCCAGCGTTGCCTAATAAACAAACCTCGCTGCTTAAAGACTAACTCTTGTCTCTGAGCAGTTCTCTGCACCTTCTTGGGGGCAAAATTGGCATCATGGGGCAACTTGAAGCAACTGGGACCATGCTGGGGTAACTGTGATTGTACTGAGATCATACAGGGATCATACAGGGATCATAATGGGAGCAACTGGGTCTCTGCCCTGAGCAACTGGGAGCAACTGGGATCACACTGGGAGCAACTGGGAGCAACTGCGACCACACTGGGGGTAACTGGGGTCATACTGGGATCCCAGTGGGAGCAGCTTGGTCCATGCTGGGGGCAATGGGATCATCTTGGGAGCCATTGGACCCACAGTGAGGGTGACTGGGGTCATACTGGGAGTGACTGGGAGCATTCTGAGGGCAGGTGGGACCATGCTGGTGGAACTGGAATATACTGGGAGCAAGTGGGATCATACTGGGAGTGACTGGGATCATACTGGGAGCAACTAGGACCACACTGAGAGTGACTGGGAGTGGCTGTGAGTAACTGGGATTATGCTGGCAGCTACTGGGAGCAACTGGGAGTGAGTGGGACCACATTGACTTCAACTGGGATATACTGAGAGAGACCAGGAGTGACTGGGATCATACTGAGACTGACTGGGATCATAGTGGGAGTGACTGGGAGTGCCAGGGATCATCCTGGGAGCAACTGGAACCATAGTCAGTGACTGGGAGGAACTGGGAGCCTGCTGGGGGCAAATGGCTTTATCCTGGGAGTGCCAGGGCATGTCTGGGTTCATCCTGGGTGTGAGTGCCACCATCTGGGGTGTCACTGGGATCCTCCTGGGATGGTCCTGGGAGGGACTGGGAGGGAGTGGAACTCTAGTGGGGTGACTGGGAGTGACAGGGATGATACTGGGATGAAACACAGTCACTGGGTGAATGGGAGCAACTGGAACCACGCTGAGGGCAACTGGGCTCATACTGGGCTCATACTGGGACCATCCTGGGAGTGACTGCAATAATACTGGGAGTATGTGAGAGGCACTGCAACCATACTGGGGGTGACTGGGATCAAACTGGATTCATACTGGAAGTGTCTGCAAGTTCCTGGGATCATACCGGGGGTGACTGGACTCATAGTGGGATCTTACTGGGAGCAACTGGGACCATGCAGGGGGCAAATGGCCTCCTCCAGGCAGTGACTGAAAGTGCCTGGGGCCAGACTGGACTCAGACTGGGAGTCCCTGAGAGGGAAAGGAACCATCCTGGGGAGGGACTGGGAGCAACTGGGGCCACCTTTGAGGGCAATTGGGATCCAATTGGGAGTGACTGGGAGTGACTGGGATCATACTGGCAGTGACTGGAACTACATAGAAGGGAACTTGGAGCCAGTGGGGCCATGCTGGAAGTATGGTGGAACTGGGAGTGACTGGGAGTGACAGGGTGCATGCTAGAGGCAACTGGCATAGACTGGGAGTGACTGGGATTGTACTGATTGGAACTGGAAGCATCCTGGGGCAAGTGGATGTAACTGGGTATGACTGTGAGCATGCTGAGGGCAACTGGGATCTACTGGGAGAGTCTGCAACCATCCTGGGGGTGACTGGGACCACACTGGGAGTGACTTGGACTGGGAGCACCTGGGAGTGACTGGATGTACAAAGGGGCAACTGGGATTGACTGGGACCATGGTGGGGGAAGACTGGGACCATACTTGGATTGAGTGGATCTGTGCTGGAGGCAACTGGGAGCAGCTTGGCCCATGCTGGGGTAACTGTGATTGTACTGGGATCATACCGGGATCATACAGGGATCATATGAGGAGTGACTGGGTCAATCCTAGGGTCAACTGGGAGCAGCTGGGATCACACTTGGAGGAACTGGGAGCAAGTGGGACCACGCTGGGGACAAGTGGGATCACACTGGGATCCCAGTGGGAGCAGCTTGGCCCATGCGTGGGCAACTGGGCCCACAGTGAGGGTGACTGGGTTCATACTGGGAGTGACTGGGAACATTCTGAGAGCAGTTGGGACCATGCTGGTGCAACTGGGATATACTGGAAGTATGCTGGAGGTAACTGGGATCATAGTGGGAGTGACTGGGAGCACACTGGGAGTGACTGGGAGTGGCTGTGAGCAACTGGAATCATGCTGGAAGCTACTGGAAATGACCGGGAGTGAGTGGGACCACACTGGGGGCAACTGGGATATAGTGGGAGACACCAGGACTGACTGGGATTATACTGGGACTGACTGGGAGCAACTGGGACCTCACAGGGGGTAACTTGGATCCTACTAGGAGAGACTGGAATCAGACTGGGAGTGACTGGGATCATGCTGGGATCAGACTGGGCATGACTAAAAGTGAGTGAGATCATCCTGGGGGTGACTGGGCCCATCCTGGGGGTGACTGGGCCCATCCTGGGGGTGACTGGGAGCCCCTGGGCCCGTGCTGGGAGCCCCTGGGCCCCCCTGGCTGGAACTGCTTTCCCTCCTGCGGGTCCTTGGCAAAGGCCCCAAAGCACAAACTCTGCTCCGAGCCCTCGGGGCGTTTCCTCCCTTTGGGCAGCAGCAGCTCCTGAGCCCTGAACAGGCTCCTGTCCCCTGCAAACACTTCACCTGCCTTTGACCTGGGAGCTCTCAGTGACTCACACATTTATTGAATGTTTAAACTTGCCTTTTTCTCTTATTTTTCTTCTTTTTTTGTCTTTCTTTCCTCGTTATCCTTTCTAAAATTCCCTCTCCCCTCTCTTTCCCTCCCCTCCCTCTGTTCTTTGTGCCGCAACCATGACCCAGTTGCTCCCAGTATGATCCAGGTCACTGACAGTCACTCCCAGGATGCTTCCAGTATGGTCCTGGTCACTCCCACTATTATCCCAATCACTCCCAGTCACTCCCAATTGGATTCCAGTTGCCCTCAAGGTGGTCCCAGTTGCTCCCAGTTTCCCCCAACGATGGTTCCTTTCCCTCTCAGGGACTCCCAGTCTGAGTCCAGTCTGGCCCCAGGCACTTTCAGTCACTGCCTGGAGGAGGCCATTTGCCCCTGCATGGTCCCAGTTGCTCCCAGGATGATCTCAGTATGTGTCCAGTCACCCCCAGTATGATCCCAGGAACTTACAAACACTTCCAGTATGAATCCAGTTTGTTCCCAGTAATCCCAGTATGGTTGCAGTGCCTCTCACATACTCCCAGTATTATTGCAGTCACTCCCAGGATGGTCCCAGTATGAGCCCAGCAGGGGCCCAGCTGCTCCCCCTCTGATCCCAGTTGCCCCCAGTGTGGTTGCTCCAGGATGGATCAGGAATGGGGACCCCTCTGTGCCCCCCCCTTGTGTCACCCTGTTCTGGGAGAGCTTTGGGGGGACATCTGCACCCCAACACGGCATCCAACGCATCCCAAAGTGTGCTGGGACCCCCTGAAACCTGGGAATTGAGGGGAACCATGGAAAACCCTTCTCAGAGAGAAAATTGGGTGACCCGAGTCCTGGATGCTTTTAGGAAAGAGGTCTGAACATTTCTTGACTAATGGAGAGGGGTGACTTTTTTATTCTTGACCTTTCCAGTTCTCCATTTGGGGGCAGGATGTCCTCTGGGCCAATGTTTTGTTCCCTTTGCAGTGAGTGCAGCCTCAGAGGGCTGAGCCCTCTCTGGCTGGGCTTGGCCTCTCCTGCAGAGACTCAGGCCTGGCTGGGCTGCCCCAGGCAGACGCTGCAGGAAGAAGAGCTCAGGCCGCCTGGCTCTGGTGTCCCTGGGGCTCAGCCTGTGCCCCATTGCTGGGCAGGGGCTGAGCCCCACCTCTGCCTCGGGGCCTTGGCCAAAGGGCTGGCAAGGAAGAGGCCCAGCAGCCTTGGGGCCTGCCCAGCTTTCCTCCTCCCTGGGGGCTCTCAGTCCTCCCCTGACACCGTGTGGGCCCAAGGCCTTGCTGGCTTCGGGCTCACGGCCCGCCGGCACCATCCCAGCGGCCTGACCCCCCTCCCTCCCCTCTCTCCAGCCTCTCCTGCCTTTGCTGGCAAGGGGCCATCCAAGGAAAAGCCCGGTTCTCAGCAATGGCACCTGTGGCACGGCTGCAAGGCTCCAGTGGGCCAGGCAAGAGCAGGAGCAGCGAGAGCCTGAGGAGCCAGGAGATGCCCTGGCTGGGCATCGTGCTGCTGCGGGACGAGCTGACACCTCTGCACAGTCTCTGCCCGTCCCTGCCAGCCGACTTCTGCCCAGGCTCTGGGCACGGGGACGCAGCACTGACAGTTTTCAGCCCCCGCGCTGTTCCACAGAGGTTGTGATGTCACAAGGCCCTTGCCTGGCAGCCAGGAGATGGGCAAGGCAAGGCAAGGACGGAGCCTCGGAGCCACCAGCACGCTGTCCCCAAAGGCTGGGCTGGCACAGAAGCCCAGAGTCCCTGAGCTTGGCAGAGACTTGGGAGATCAACCGGGGTCCAGCCTACGCCCCATCCCCAGCACGTCAAGCAGACCACGGCACTCAGTGCCATGGCCAGGCTTTGCTTAAACACCTCCAGGGACGCTGACTCCACCACCTCCCTGGGCAGCCCATTTCAATACCTAATCCCTGTTTCTCTCCAAAAAGTCCTGCTCCTGTCCCTGACAAACAGCCCCTGACAGGCAGGTCCTCGTGTCCTCTTGTCCTGTCGCCTGTTGCCTCGGAGAAGGTGCTGACCCCCACCTGGCTCCAGCCTCCTGTCAGGAAGTTGTGGACAGGGAGAAGGTCAGCCCCAAGCCTCCTCTTCTCCAGGTTGGAGAAGCCCAGCTCCCTCAGCTGCTCCTCACAGGCCATGCACTGCAGACCCTTGCCCAGCTCCATTGCCCTGCTCTCCACCCACTGCAGCCCCTCAAGGTTCTCCCTGAATTGAGGGGCCCAGAGCTGGACACAGCACTCCAGTTGTGGCCTCACCAGAGGCCAGTCCAGCAGAAGCATCACTGCCCTGCTCCTGCTGCCACACTCTTTCTGATCCAGGCCAGCCTGCCCTTGGCCTTCTTGCCCACCCGGGCACCCGCTGGCTCAGGTTCAGCCTCTGTCCACCAGCACCCCCAGGGCCTCTCCCACGGGGACCCTTTGCAGCTCCTCTGCCCCCGGCCTGGAGCTGCAGGGGGTTCTTTTGGCCAGAGGCCCCAAAGGCACCAAAGGCACTCTTGAACCTCATGCCCACGGGCTCGGCCCAGAGGTCCAGCCTGTCCAGGTCCCTCTGCACAGCCTTCCTGCCCTCCAGCACATCCACACTGCAAGCCAGCTTGGGGTCCTCTGCCAATTTGCTCATGGAAGACTCAATGCCCTCCTGCACATCCCCACCAAAAATAGGCAACAGGACTGGGCCTGTTACCCAACAAGTTCTAGTGCTTGGCAAAGGAGCCCACCCAGCAGTGGGGAGAAACTGCTGGCAGGAGATTGAATGGGGGCAATAGACAATGGATGATGGACAAGTTCTGGGCCATGGCCATTTGTTAGAAAAACAAAGTAAAAACTTAAGGCCTGCCATCTTTCAGTGGTCAGAGACCTGGCAGAGAAATCTCTTTTTGACACCTGGACACCAAGAAGGCAGAATTTCTAAACCACAAAGACCCTTAGAGAAACCAGAGACGAAGACAAAACTAACACAGACAGTTACTGAGGCTCTCCCTATCTAGGGAAAAGACAAGAAAAGGACAAAAATTGTGGACTAAGCATCATGCAAACTGAGAAATCAAGAGCCAATAGAAGAGAGAAGAAGAATTCCTGCAGAGAACTTGTAAGCCAATGGACAGGAATTCCTTTCTCTGCTAAAATGGAAAAAGAGTTAAAAGTTTTGAGAACTGATGTACAGGTGTTAGAGAGCAATTCCTGTGTCCCCTCAGTGCTGAATGAAGTAGGGTCACCTCTGGAACCCAACCAACTGCTCAGAGATTTTATTCCCCGGCTTTCACTGACAGTTTCTGGGGACCCAGATGAGACAAAGCAGCGCCAACAGGGCAGAGCAGAGGAATCGTTGGCCCTGCAGCGTGTACCAAAGGAGTTTTGGGGAGATCTTCCAGTTCCCTGGTCTGGAGAGTTTACCACGCCTTCTTTTCTGGGAAAAAAAACAGGCCATGAATTTTGGGTCCTTGATTTTAAGGCCTTTTGCCTGCACATAAGGCACAGCACTGGGAAGGACACAGCGTGAGGCTGAGAGGTTTCTGTCCTGGTTTGTGGGCTTGGGTGAGATTGGGCCAGAATTACAGGACACCTGTAAAATCTGGCCTTTGGGAAAGGTTGGGGAGGGTTGGGAAAGGTGTTAAAAAAGTGGTTTTGCCTGAGGTGTTAAACATGGGAGTGGGTCTGTCTTCCCAATTCCCAAGAGAAGAGATCCCAGAAAGTTCCCCTGCAGGTTGTGTTTTAAGGAACAGGAGAAGAGACCGAGGGTAAGGGGTTTCTTTCCTGGAGGGCAGGGCTGTCGTTCACTTGCAGGAGCCCTGTGCTGAAATTGCCAGTCTGACTGCCCAAACTGAACACAGCTGAAGATTCCTGCCAGACAAAAAGGGCCAGCACAGAAAGCTCTTGCTGCCCATGGAGTGCCCAGGGTGGCCCCCCAACTGCATCTGAAACCCAAAGGTTCCAGGCTTTCTTTCCTGGGGGAAAGGCCGTGACATCCCAAAGAGTCCCGTGGCAGACAGGTGGGGCTGCACTGTGGGGGTGGGAGGTGTTGATTCTTTGGTTGCCAGGGGCTATTCCAGAATGGAGAGGACAGGCTGTGACATCACAAAGGGGCCCATGGCACAGGGGTTGGGCTGCACTAGGGGCTGTGAGACATTGGTGTTTTGGTTTCCAGCAGCCATTCTGGAATGGAGGGGATAGGCCGTGACATCACAAGAGGGCCCATGGCACAAAGGTGGGGCTTCACTCTGGGGTTGTAGGGCGTTGGTTCTTTGGTTGCCAGGGCCCATTCTGGAATGGAGAGGACAGGCTGTGACACCACAAAGGAGCCCTTGGCACACGGATGGGGTTGAGCTGTCACATGGCTGGGGCTTGGTTCTTTGGTTCCCAGAGGCTATTCCAGAATGGAGAGGATAGGCCAGAATGGATAGGACAACAAAAGGGCCCAAAGCACATGGGTTGGTCTGCACTGTGGTGTGGGGTGTTGGTTCTTTGGTTGCCAGGACCTATTCTGGAATGGAGAGGACAGGCTGTGACAAGAAGTGCCTGTCAGAACTGCAAAGACGGACGCACAAGAATCTTATGTGGGCATATTCTCTGCTCTGCCCTGCACACCTTTGTGCTGGGGTCAAAACTCAGCCTCTCTGCTTCCCTCTCCTGAGGGACTTGTTCTTAGACATCCCTTTCCCCTCCCGGCAATTCCCAGGCCTGTACCCGGCTCTCATCCCCTCTCTGTCCTCTTCCCAATCCCCTGGTCAATCCCAGCATCCCAGGACAGGGATCCCAGTTGCTTGGCTGCACTCCCACCTAGTTCCATATGCTGGGCCATGATACCCCAGCACTGGAGCAGCCAGGTCAGCAGGGGCTCTCCTAGCTGGAGGCTGAAATCTTTGCACATCTCTCACAGCTCAGCTGGGGATGGGGATTGGGTGATTATCTCTGGCCCTGCCTCTTGCTCCTGTTCTGAGGGCTCTGCTTCTCCTTCATCCCTCACTAACTGAGCTGATTTGGTCTTGGATTTCTTCTGTAGAGGGGCAACTGCTACTGGCAAGGGTTGTTCCTCTGCAATTTGAGTGGTCACGGTACCTCTTGGTCTCCTTTCCTCCTCCTCCCCCTGAGGGCACTGGGTCTCAGTTTAACAAGATTCCAACTTAGAAATTAAGAGACTTCAGGTGGAAGTGTGGAAAAGAAACAGCTTTTTATTAACAAAATCTAAATAAACAACAAATGGTGCAACCAAAAACTTTCAGAAGAAACCAAACAAAGTCCCAAATCCCCAGGTGGGGGGGAGAAACTGTCCCGGCAGTTCAAAGCTCTCGCAGCCCCGTGTGCTCGCAGCCAGCAGTGAAGGAGTCCCTTTTCCCAGGGGCAGTCCCCAAAGCAGAACACCTCGCTCCCAGATGGGTCGGGCTCTCTCTCTCTCTCTCTCTCTCTCACTCTCTCTCGGTCGCTCTCCACGAGGTGTCCCATGGGGAAAAAACTTCCTCTCAGGAAAAGAGAACAAGGTGGCCAAAACCAGCTCCCGCTCTGTCCGGTCCCGGACAAACCCCAAAAGCCCCCAAACAAAGGACCCCCCGCCCTCCCCGCGGCCACCGCGGTGTCCCCGAGAGCCGCCCTCCCCCCCCCCCCCCCCCGCCCCCCCCCCACCCCCCCCCCCCCACCCCCCCCCCCCCCCCCCCCCCCCCCCCCCACCCCCCCCCCCCCCCCCCACCCCGGGCCCCTGCCCAGCGCCTGCGGCTCCACTCCAACCCACCCCATCCCGGGAGACACAGATGGCAATGGGGGGGACACTGGGAAACAATTCCAACACCTCTTTTCAAACCTCTGACACCTGCTTCCCAGACATTCCCAAAGAAGGGGCTTCCCGTGGCCTCGAGCCAGGGACCGACCTTTGTATTGAACCAGCTCCTGGAGAGACACGTTCCCATCCCTGTCCCCATTCCCATTCCTGGGGTTCCCATCCCTCTCCCCATTCCAATTCCTGGGGTTCCCATCCCTCTCCCCATTCCCACTTCCTGCTGTGCCAACCTGCTCCCAGTGTCCCCGTTCCTGTCCCCACTATCCCTATCCTGGTCTCCCATGTTCCCATTCCCATTCCCCGTGTCCCAATTCCCATTCCTGGTGACTCCAACCTGCTCCCAATGTCCCCATTCCCATTCCTGGAGTTCCAATTCCCATACCTGCTGTCCCCAACCTGCTCCCAGTGTCCCCATCCCTGTCCCCAATGTCCCCATCCCAGTCCCCCCTGTCCCCATTCCCATTCCTGGTTCCCACAGAGGAACTGCCGGATGCCGGAGGAGGGAGCCAGGATTTATTGCCCAAAGCAGGAGATTTTCACACCCAAATTAAAGCCTCCGGAATAATTGTGGTCCTGGGTTTCACACGGGAAAAAGCAGGAAGTTGATCCATCGGGAAGAGCCGCAGGGGGGCCGGGGTGGGTGGGAGCAGCGGGATGAGCTCTGCCAGCAGCTCCTGCCTTTCCGCAGGGAGAGGGAAGGGGCGGATCCAGCTCCAGGATCATTCAGGCTGTGATTCCTGCTGGGATGAGAGCGGGGAAAGGAGTCACCATGTCCCTGTTCCCATCCCAGGGGATGGATTTGGCTGTGGAGCCCAGGGAGAGTAGGAACTGCTCCGGAATCCCACCTGATCCTGCTCTGTCCATCCCACCCCAATCCCACTCCATCCATCCCACGCCAATCCCACTCCAGAATCCAGCCCTGAGCCCAGTCCACAATTCCACCTGAGCCCACTCTGGAATCCTGCCCTGAGCTGGAATCCCCTTCCAATCCCCCTCCAACCATTAGGGCCCCATTCCCCTCTGGAATCCCGGCCCCCATCCTGGGATCCCTGCCCAGAGGATCTGGATCCACACACACTGCTGGGACTCACTGGTGGGTGCGGGGTCGTATCCATTCCCCTCCCTCTTCCCTATGGAAAGAAAGCGGGATCAGCACCCGTGGCACAGGATCCCCGGAATGCTGCCGGGCGGATCCGTGCCCCTTCCCGACCCCCATCCCGGGAGTTACCGGATCGGAGCTTCCAGACACCGACTCCCAGGAGGCCGATGATGATGATGGCAGCGATGACGGACACAGTGTCCTAGTTAGAACAGCTGGGACCGATTCCTCACTGGATGGGTGTAGCCCAAAACTGTGGATTCTCTGGCCTTCCATGCCATTTTCCCAGGAACTGTTGTCAGGAGAGGCCTGCGAGGTGGGGGGGATGTCCTGAGCACCCTCCTACCCTTTTATGGACTGAGCATCCTCATAGCCTTTTATGGAATTGCCCGTTCTGAAAGAAAAATTAAGCATCCTTTTATGGAATTGCCCGCTGTGAGGGGAGGACTGGGCATTCCTGCCTGAACTGGAGAATATATAAACCTGGAGTTTTGGAACCTTTTTACCACTCGTGGGATCCAGAGGAGGACTGCAGCTCACCGCTCTCAACCAGCCTGAGACCACCATCCTGAACTGGACTGCAATCCTCACTTTTGACCAGACTGCAACAGCTCTCCCACCAGTAGGTTTTTTTTCCCCTCTCCCTTTACTTTGGACTTTGGGGGGGCCCAAGGAACAGCACTTTGTTCATGGCCCAGGGTGCTGGGTTCTACATTTGGGGTTTGTGGATTAAAACCAATTGCTTGTCTGTATAATCAGACTTACTGGGCAAGGGGGGCCCAAGGGGGGCCCAAGGGGGGCCCAAGGGGGCTGGGCCAGGGGGGGAAGGGCTGCAGGGGGCGGATCCCAGAGGAGGAAACCCGCCAAAAGCGGCGGCCCAGCCGAGGGAGGAGCCGAGCGGGAGCACAAAGAAGAGCAGCCCAAAGGTCCTGGCGGTGGCTCGGCAATGGCGGGGGGGCGAGAGCGGTTTGGGGGCCCCCCGTGAGAGCCGGGGGGGAACCCCGGTAGCCGCGGAGTGGGGAGAGCGGAGAGGGGCGATCCCGGAGCTGGGGGACCCCCGGAATGCTGGAGGGGGGGGAGCAGAGAGGGAACGTCGGGCCCCTTAAGCGGGGGTCCCGGAGAGGGGGAAGGCCTTGGAGTGTGGAGAGGAGGGGGGGCCTTGAGGCGGGGTGGGAGCCGAGAGCGCCAAGAGGTTTGCGAGGGTGGGAGGCGAGAGAGGAGGGCCGGCCGGCCCCGGGAGGCAGAGTGGGGAGAAGTGAGCCCTGGGACCCCCCTGGCAACACTAAAGGGACCCCGGTGAGTGGGAACCCCCCGGAGCCGCGGGACCCCCGGCAGCCCGGAGAAGGGGGACCCCCAATGCAGGCAGAAGTGCCATCAGGCCAAACAGGGGGGACCCCCCTAACCCCAGAGAGCAGAGAGGAGGAACTCCTGGGAGGGGTTTTTGGGTTGAATGTTGTTGTTTTGGGGCTTTTATGGACACAAGATGCCCTGTGAGTCCTAGAGCTGGACATGGGCTGGAGGAACCCCCAAGGCAACGCACTCATCCCTTGTTTTCCCCCCCAGCAGGATTTCTGCTTCCCAAAGGTTGGTCGGATGGAGGAGGAGGCTGCGAGGAAGAGGAAGATGCCGCGGGCCCCCCAGGCAGGTGAGGAGGAAGTCAGTGCCCCTTTGGGTCGGTCTTTTGTGGCCGTCCTGCCGGGGTCGGAGTTGGGGGGATGTCCTTGGGCTTCCCTGTGGGCCGGAGGCAAATCCCCTGCGTGTCCTTGTTGCTTCCTGCCCCAGGCCCCGAGGTGAGGCCGGAGAGCGCGGAGGACAAATCCCGGCGGCAGAGCCTGGTGGGAGAGGCCGTTTTGAAGGGCTCCCCAGCGCAGGAAGGCAGCGGGGAGGAAAAGGGCCGGAGATGCCCCCGCAGGAGGGGCTCCAAAGCCATCCCAGGGGGCTGTGAGGAGGAAAGAGCCAGCGTGTGCCAGGAAGGCGGCCGGAGCTTGAGGCGGAGCTGCGAGCTGGTGGTCCCTGAGCAGCCTCCCAGCAGGGAGAAGCCCTTCAGGTGTTTGGAATGTGGGAAGAGCTTCAGGAAGAGATCTGACCTCCTGAGGCACCAACACACCCACACTGGGGAACAGCCCTACACATGTGAGGAGTGTGGGAAGAGCTTCAGTGACCGCTCCAACCTCCGCAAGCACTTTCGCATCCACATTGGGGAACGGCCCTACACGTGTGCGGAGTGCGGGAAGAGCTTCAATCAGAGCTCCAACCTCCGCAACCACCGTCGCATCCACAGTGGGGAAAGACCCTTCACATGTGGGGAGTGTGGGAAGAGCTTCAGTGACAGCTCCACCCTCCGCACCCACCATCGCATCCACAGTGGGGAACAGCCCTACACGTGTGGGGAGTGTGGGAAGAGTTTCACTCAGAACTCCAACCTGCTCCGACACCAGATGATCCACAGTGGGGAAAGGCACTACATGTGTGAGGAATGTGGGAAGAGCTTCAATCAGAGCTCTGACCTGCTCCGACACCAGATGATCCACAGTGGGGAAAGGCCCTACACGTGTGGGGAGTGTGGGAAGAGCTTCACTCGGAGCTCCCACCTGCTCCGACACCAGATGATCCACAGTGGGGAAGGCCCTACACGTGTGCAGAGTGTGGGAAGAGCTCCAGGGACAGCTCCAGCCTTTGCAAACACCGTTGCATCCACTCCAGGGAATGGCCCTACAAGTGCTTGGAATGTGGGAAGAGCTTCAGCACAAGCCCCAAGCTGCTCAGCCCCCAGCACATCCACACTGGGGAACAGCCCTACACGTGTAGGGAATGTGGGACAGCTCCACCCTCTACACCCACCGTCGCCTCCACATCAGGGAGAGGCCCTTCCACTGTGGGGAGTGTGGGAAGAGCTTCAGGCAGAGCTCTTCCTTGACCTCCCACCAACGGACCCACCAGTAATGGAAGCCCCGAGTGCCCCGACTGCGGGAAGAGCTTCGGCCGCTGCTCCAACTCCATCAGCCATGGGAGGACCCGCATTGGATGATCCACAGGGACCCCCGTTGGGCACAGACCTGGTGTGCTGGTTTTAAGGTAAACCAGCAGGGGAAATGACAGCGGTGACATCACGGGGACATCGATGACATCACAGGGACATTGGTGACATCACAGGGACATTGGTGACATCACATGGACAGCGGTGACATCACAGGGACAATGGTGACATCACAGGGACAGCGGTGACATCACAGGCACATTGGTGACATCACATGGACAGTGGTGACATCACCGGGGGTTAATTTTGGTGTGAAATTCTCCTACTTTGGGTAATAAATTCTGACTCCTCCTCCAGCATCCGGCAGTTCCTCCCTGGGAACCAGGAATGGGAATGGAGACAGGGGGAATGGGAATGGGGACACCTGGAATGGGAATGGGAACATTGGGGGCAGACTGAGAACAAGAGGAATGGGAATGGGGACATCAGGACCTGGGAATGGAGGCACCTGGATTGGGAATGGGGACACCGGGGAGAGGGATGGAGACACTGGGAGCAGGTTAGGGACACCAGGAATGGGAATGGGGGCACCAGGAATTGGAATGGAGACACCAGGAACTGGGATGGTGTCAAGGTTTGAGATAGTCCCAAAATCCAATTCACTAGCTCCATCCCCCCTCCCACATCTCAACCTAATGTGAGATGGGTTTTTCCAGACAAAACACACCAGACTCAAAGTGAGGAAAAGGGAATATATTACAATGACTGTACAAATAAATACCATATCACATTATACACACGATCACAAACTATCTCTACCATGACATATGTATTTACAATGATCAGATCTCTTCTCCCCTCCAAATAAAAGTCCAGGAGGGAAAGAAGGACAGATCCCTTCCAGTCCTTAAGCAGCAGGATCTTCTAATGCAGCAGGTTCTGTCTGTCTTCTCCACATGCAGCAGCTGATAGCTGGCTTTCTGCCAGCATCCACGAGGGAGGTATCCAAGCCCCTCTCTCGGCCCCATCGCCTCACAACCGAGGGGTCTTCCGTGGGCTTCGTAACCCCAGACAAGGTCGTTTCACCACGTCATATCACGAGACACAGGGGGGTCTTCGTGACGGTCTGGTATCTCTTGCAGGGCCTCTGTGCCCTGTCTCTCAGGCTGCCACCGTGGCAGCAGTGCGAGGGGGGAGCCAAGGTCAACTCCCCCTGCATTCCATCTGGCCGTCCCAGTCCAGCTCCAGGACGCTCTTTTGAGCTTCTTAGCTCCTCTCTCTCCAGTGCTGCATGTCTAAAACTTTTCTCCTTAATAGGAGTCTATGTCCCTCTCCTCCAAGAGGGGTCTCCAAGGGAGTTTTGGGGAATCTGGTACAGTCTTACCCCAAACTCTGTCTCTCAGTTGCTGGCTCTCTTTCTCCTCCCTTTCCAGGAGTCTTCTCTGCGGTGCTGCATGTTGTTTCTGCTGCTCCTCTGGTTCAGGTCCTTATCTCTGGCTCTCTGCCACCGTTTCTCTGGTCAGCGTCAGCTGCTGCTCTGCGTCCATGGAGAAAACATCTCCTGGCATAACTACAGGCACCTAGCCCAGCTTTATGCTGTTCCAGGTCCCTGCAGCCCCCCAGCCAAGGGCTGGGAGGCCCCAGAGGGCCCAAGGGGCTCAGAGCCCCTTCCTCGTGGCTCTACAACATGGCCACCTCTCCTACAACAACCCAAACTACAACTCATCTCTTCCGGTCTGGTTGTGATATGTTTACATTTTTGCAGGAGCGCCCATTGGGCAGAACTTCAAAATTTCCAAGGGTTTCCACCCCTTGGGGTCTACCACTTTTCTTTAGCCTCTGGGGGAAAACAAAGTCCAAACCACTACACTATGACTCAGTGCCGTCATCATTCTGCCAAGGATATCCTGAGGAACCCGTCTGTCACCGCAGTGTCAGGTGATAGCCCTGACCCAAAGGGGACAGGGGGAGGTGCAGAACAACTGTCCATAAGTGTCCCTTGGCTCAGGGGATATGCAGGGCAGCAGGGATCCGTGCTGGTCCCCTTTCCTCCTTTCCCCTTCCAGGTGACACTGGCCAAGGCCCCAGCACCTGCTGCCACGAGCTGTACACAGCTCCCCTGATGTTCAAGGTCTGACAAGCTTAATAAAACAGCTCCCACCAGAGGTTTGGTCTGATCCCCCTGATCTGAGGGGAAAACGTGTCTATGGGGGAGGAAGGCATGCTTTCTGCCCCTCCTTTTTGTACCTCATCCAAACCACTTCAAGATTTGGACAAAAATCAAAGGATAAGCGACCAAGAAGGCTCCTGACAGCCTTAAACAAAGCAGATGTTGGGTCCTGATTGCTCCCTTTGGGCTAGAATAGTCCCATTCCCTGTCAGAAAACTGCCTGAAGCCAGACACAGTCCCATGGAGAGCTCAGCCCTGCACTTGGCCACTGGAGCTGTTCTACAGCTCACGCCGCCTGACAGGGTGGCAACAGAGCCCCTCTGCTCCCTGTAGCTCAAAGCTAGTGGGCTCTGGGCACAAAGGGGTGAGGCCAGGAATGGGCGGGGGAATCCAGAGCAAGGGGTTACGGGGATCGTGTCGCTACTCTGAAGGGGACCTTCCCTGGGCAGTCAACGGTATTTATTTCGGAGCGGGCCGTAGGGGTGCGTGGGGAGAGCTCTCGACTCTGCAGTTCCTCACGTGTCTGACAGGGCGTCTTGGGAGGCACTGGAGTTCCCCCAGCTGCTCCAGATCCATAGCCCTGAGATTTCCTTCTTTCCTTCCCTTCTTCCCTCCCCAGGGTCTCCTGTGGTGTTCTTCTGGCATTGGGTGTAGCAGGAGCCACCCCCAGGGCTCTGCATGGGGCAGGCTGGGTTGTGGCAGTCTAAAAATGTGTAATTAATAAGGAAATTGTAGATTTTGCATAGAAGTTGTTGTATTGTATTGTACTGTGCGTATGTTCTGTCCTTTCATTGGTTGATACTTGACGCAGTACCGTATAGGGTTATGTTCAGCCCCCATCTCCTAGGATTGGTTGTAATTTGCATGCTCCGCCTAAACCCCATCTTCTGTTCCAGTGCCTTCCTTACCAACGTTATTTAAGGCTGGAGCCATTTTGCGCAGTGCTTTCTGTGCCCTTTTGTTCCTCCCTTTAAGCAGTTCAGTTGCCCCGCTACTTTTATAACAAAATCGCCTTACCAGCTGCACCCAGAAAAGTTGGGGAGGTCTTTATTCAAGCGCTGACCTCTGCACTGGGTGGTACCTGCTGCTCCTCAGGTGATTGGACAGAGCCATTCGTTGGTGTGAGTTTGGCATTCCCCACCCAAACTGCTACAGGAGTGCCAAGCTATTCTGAGGAATGGGGAGTTGTTACGAAGACTTGAGCGGAGCCCTGCTTAGAGGGGCTGGGAGAGGTCCAGCAGCATGGAGTGAGCCTGGCCAGTGCAGAGGGGCCCCGAGCAGGAGATGAAATCTCTTGCAGAGAGGCGCCACTTGCCACAACAGCAAACGGGGAAATCTTCCTCTCCCTTCAGGTCAGAGGTAGAAGTGGATGTGATCAGTGGTGTTCAAGCCCCCTGCAATGTGGAGGTGGAGATCCAAACAACCTATAAACAGACTGGCTCGAGCAAGGAAAGGCTGGGATGCTGTGACAATTATTGTGGCATGGTACTAAGGCAGGCCTGGTAAATCCAGATCAGATGCTCTGGCACCTCTGTTAGGAGGCAAAGTCATCCCAAGGGCTGGAGGCTTCTGCGCGGATGATGTCAGGAGGGGCTGCACTCACTGGTGTCTCTGAAGGTGTGAATCTCTCTGTGATTCTCCTGGTTCTTGTGCCATTTCCCAAACAACATGGGCAGGAGGAGGGCTTTGCTGTCGCTTGTGGGAGAAACCTGCCTCTGGCTTTAGAGTGTTTTGAGAAAGTCCAGGTCAGACCTGCTTCATTTTCTAATGCGGGAAGTTGTCTTCCTCCATAGGCTGAAAAGGCCAGGAGCAAGTTACCATGTGTGTACATTCACATACTTTCCTTTTGCTGTGCATAGGGGCTTTGGTCCCATGGAAATGCATGGGGCAGAGGACAGGGGACCTTGGGATCAGGTGGCAATCTTGGCTACTGGAAGGTTTCAGGATTCTTGTCTGCAAGCTGCAGTTGAGTGCGTCGTATCACTACTGAACCAGAGATGCTCACCTGCCGCTCCCATCAAGTGGACTTGCTTTTGGGGGTCTTGTATTTCTTTCTTATTGTCTTTCACGAATCCAGGGAAGAATGTGTGCGATTTTCTGGTTCTTCCCCTCACCTAATCCCCTAGCTGCTTTTTGGAAGGCCTCTTGCAGAAGCTGATACTGAAGCAGTGCTTTCAGGGTTACCCAGGGACTCTGAGAAACTGGAGGGGGAGAGATCACAGATTCAGTGCTGCCTGTGGTCAGGGACTAACGGAATGGCAAGCAGCTGGCTCACTGGAGAGAGATATCCCATTTCTAGCTAAATGAAGCTAAATCTCTTATCCACAAACTTCTGATTCAAGTCCAGGCAGTTCTGTCTAGACTGGCCAATGGGGCTGATGATGCCTGAGACCAAATCTTCCTTCCTGGGGCATTTCAAAAGAGCCAGCCATACTGAAATCAGGAGCTTTTCTACATGTGCTTGATGAGCTCAGCTGCCTCAACATCTGTAAGTTTTCTTTTTTCAGAAAACTTGGGATTGTCAATGGGAAAACCCCATTGACGATGTGCATGGTGACCTCCTGGGATCCCATGGCAAAATGAACCTTCTTTGCACCTGCGAGTGTAGCATCTTCCCCTTGCACTCCCTTCCTGGAGCAGTAGGTGCTGGCACAGCAGCCATTCATCTCCAAGGAGTCCCCAGGGTTGTGAGGGGGGATGAAGCTAGGTGGACAGCAGATCGCAGTCAGAGGCCATGGAACAGGTTGGACATGAGCTTGGGGAGACCAAGTGAAGTTCATCCCATATTAAAAGCCTCTATGGCCCATGAGGAGACAGCGAATCTCCCTCTGGAGAGCCTAGGTCAGGAATATACCCGCATCCATCATCGTAACGTCTCTGCATCTTGTTTGCAGACAAACCTCCTGTTAAAACTGCCAGAGCTTCCAAGCTGACTGCAGGCAGCAGTTGTAGAGCCCACGGCACCAGCTCATAGGGCAGCAAGGAGTGCCTTTCAGATGCTGTCTCTCTCCCTTGTAGATGTCTTTGTGCTGCCCCAGTCTTTCTGATCTGCCTCATCCTTGACTTCTCCACCCTGCTCCCTGCCATTGCTTGAGAAGGAGTTATCTGCAATGCCTTTGGGCACCGGGAGCCCAGAGACTGAAGCTTTCCAGCAAGAGCCCCAGGCCTGTCCAGCAGCTGTAAATTTCCCTTGGAAGAGCACTCTCATCTTTCAGCCCAGTGTTTATTTAGCCCCCTTGTCTATGTTGTACAATGGGGCTGCTTCAGAGAGCCCCTGTGGTCCTTCCACCTCTCTCTGCCTGGCCTGGCTGTCCTCAGGGCATCTTGCCAAGCTCTCCTGTGGTGCTGCTGACCCCTGGGCTGGTGTCATCTATCTTTTCTAGAAGATGATTTTTTTCAGCAAACGCCCTGTGGAGGACAGCAAAGCTGCAGAGATGAGCCCCCATGTCAGGAGAGAGCCTGGCTGTCCCAAGAGCTGGTGCTGATGGGGGCCAAAACTGGCCCTGGTCTCCCCCCATCCCAGTCAGCAGTGGGATATCAGGATTGAACTGTGAAGTTTGTTAACTCCTCGGCAGCATCCCTGTGGGGTGGGGAAGACAGGGCAGGGGAGCGGCTGGATGGTGAGAGAAGGGCTTCCAGGTGTTCTGGAGGAGATGTAGCAAAGCCATGGGGGCCATGTGCTGCTGCAGCCCAGCCTTCCTGGGTGCACTTCAGGAAAAGTGTTCTAAGAAAGACCTTCACTCAAAGCAATGGCCTTGGGTTTTCTGGCTGCTTTTCCCAGAGGAAGCAGCATGTCAGCAAAGGAATCAAAGCTCAGGGGATTTCCAGTGAGAAGGACACTGGGAGGAGTTGGGTATGTATTCTTCCATCCCATAAAATGAGAAAAAATGGGCCAGAGTGAGAGGTGAGGGATTTCCAAAGTCTGCTCATCTCTGATGTCTCCCCTCCCTGGCCTGGAGGGATCCAGTGCCTCCGGTGCAGAGCCGAAAGCTGTGCTGCAGATCCTGAAGGTGATTGTCCTGCTTCTGGTCAGGGCAGTGTTAATTTGGGCAGTATCCAGGAGGGGGCACAGCCAGGACATAGAGGTTATTCCTCATTTTGTCAAGGATGGGGGAAGGGGTCTCTTCCAGGTTGTGTGCGTGGTGGCAAAGTTGGGCACCAACTGGTGAGCAATCCTGTGTGAGTCATTTGCCTCCCTTGGACACTCGGTTATTAGTATTGTTTCTGTTACTGTTCTGTTGCTGTACTGTTTTCTTATTTCATTGCCGTTTCCAGTAAGTTGTTCTTATCTCAGCCTGCCATCTTTACCTTTTGTGCCTCCAATTCTCCCGTCCAGCCTGCCTCCGGATGGAGGGGGAGTGGGAAGGAAAGGAGGAGGGGGAAGTGAGCGAGTGGCGCACGATTTGCATGGTTTCAGTGAGAACACTAAATTATGGAACACCCGTCTTAAACACATCATCGTGGCTGGGCTTCTCGAACGAAGATTTAAGAAGGCTCCATCCACATTTGTTACAGGCACGCTGGTGGCTTAGGAGGCCAATGCGAGATAGACATATCCGATTGCAAAAGGCACAGCAGAAAGACTCCCTAGGTGGTATATTCTGCAAGACATGATTCTTTCTCCCTTGTCTTTTCTCCTCGAGAGGGATTCTGCGTGCGTTCTCCAAGGAAACAGCAGCGTTAGAGATGGTGTGTCTCCAGGCCTCCCGATTGGAGGCCAGAGTAGACCAGTTCTGTTGATTGATATGGCCGAGGCTGAGATGTTTGTAGCTATAATTGTCTACAACGTGGAATAAATAATTCTGATTACAGTATTTTAGTATTTCTTATTTTATTATTTTAATAAGATTTCTTATAACATTACTATCTATTGCTGAAGATATATAACATGTAATAATGTATTATAAAGTATTACTTCTCTCTATATTTCTATATTATATTTCTAAATATATTTCTATATTTCTATATTTCTATATATACTTCTCTCTATATATATTCTATATTTCCGTATATATGTCTATATTTCTAATAATATTTCTATATTATTGTAACTATCATCTTCTTAGCAAAATCATTCACTCAGGTCTGAGAAGGCGTGTCGAAAACAAGGATGCCTTGGCTAATAAACGCAGTGCTAGTCTTCCGTTCTGCTTGAGCCAGGGCCATAATCCAACGCCATCATTGCCAGAGTGCCCTGAATGCTTGTCTGACGTGAATCTCTGGGGCGTGGAAACCCTCCTCTTCTTCTCTGAAGGGCGGTAGTCTGTGTGCTGCACAATCTCTACTTAATATTTGTTTTCTTAGCTTTAATATAATTGCTTCAACGCTGCTTCCAAATACTGCACTATGTTTCTAGCGTTGAAAAAAGAACAAAAAAAAAAAAAATGTGTAAAAAAAAAATAAAAAAAAGGAGTTTTTTGTGTTGGTGTTGTTGTGGTGTGTGGGTGGGGTGTTGTTTGGTTTGGGGTGGTTTATCTACAACGTGGAATAAATAACTCTGCTTAAAGTATTTTAGTATTTACTATTTTATTATTTTAATAATATTTATTATACTATTACCATCTATAGATGCTGTGTCTCCAGGCCTCCTCATTTGAGGCCAGAGTAGACCAGTTATTTTGATTGATATGGCCAAGGCTGAGATGTTGTGTCAGGGAGTCCTTGTATCTTTTCTTCGGGATCCTCTCTTGCAGCAGCCGGTGGCAAGTTCACCACAGAGCACGATCTTAGGGAGGGGGTGGTTGGTCCTTCATCCTGGAGACGTGTCCTGCCCAGCTCAGCTGTGTTCTCAGCAACATGGCCTCAATACTTGTGACTGCTGCCTGTTCTAGAACAGATGGATTGGTCACATCATCTGACCAGTGGATGTTTAGGATTGTACGGAGGCAGCGTTGATGGAAGCGTTCCAGGAGTCGCAGGGGGTGGCTGTAGATGACCCATGATCCGAAACCATATAAGAGAGTAGACAGCACTATGGCTCTGTAAACACTGACCTTGGTACTTTTCTTCAAGTCTTTATTTTGCCAAACTCTTTTATGAAGCTTTCTGAAGGCACTATATGCCTTTGCTAACCTGTTGTCTATCTCCCCGTCAATCTTATCATCCAAGGAGATGAGGCTACCTAGGTGATTAAAGTGCTGGACTTATTTGAGCTCTGATTGGCCAATGGTGATATGGGGATGATGGAAGACTTCCTGAGGTACAGGTTGATAGAGAACTTCTGTCTGACTTCCAGCCCAAAGAGCTCAGCAGCCTCAGCAAAGCAGGATGTTAAACGCTGCAGAGCTGCTTCTGTGTGAGCGACGAGGGCGGCGTCATCAGCATAAAGCAGCTCCCGGACAAGATGGTTTAAGGTCTTGGTGTGGGCCTTCAGTCGCCTTAGGTTGAAAAGGCTTCCATCGGTACGGTATCAAATGTAGATACCATCCTGATCCTCGAGGTCTGCCATGGCCCTTTGGAGCATCCTGCTGAAAAAGACTGTGAATAGGGTTGGAGCGAGAACGCAGCCGTGTTTTACACCGTTCTTTATTAGAAAGGGCTCAGAAAGTGCATTGCCATATCTGACTTGGCCGTGCTGATCCTCATGGAGTGAGATAATCATTTTAAGGAACTTGGGTGGACAACCTAAATGTTCCAAAATCTGCCACAGACCTTTCCTGCTCACAGTATCGAAAGCCTTGGTGAGGTCAACAAAGGTTACATAGAGACCCTTGTTCTGTTCCCTACACTTCTCTTGCAGTTGTCTGAGAACAAACACCATGTCTGTGGTACTCCTGTTGGCTCTGAAGCCACACCGACTTTCAGGTAGAATTCCTTCTGCTATAGTGGGTATTAGTCTGTTCAAGAGTATTCTTACCAGGATTTTGCCAGCAATGGGGAGCAGAGTAATACCCTGGTAATTTGAGCAATCTAGTTCGCCTAGTTCCCAATGGCATACCACAAATTCGTGACATTTGGCATGGAGTGCAAGGCCCCCATGTTTCCAGACTTCAGGGGGAATTCCATCAACCCCAGCTGCCTTGCCGATTTTCGCCTGCTGTACGGCCTTGAGGGTTTCTCCTAAAGTGGGGGCAGTATCCGATTCGTATTTCACCACTTACTGTGTGATGGACTGAATTGCTGAGTCTTGGACTACACAGTTGGTACTGAAAAAAGTCTGAAAGTGTTCAGATCATTGATTCAGAATGGAGGTTTTATCTGTTAGAAGTGTTTGACCATCAGCACTGAGTACTGGGCTTTGGACCTGGTATGCAGGCCCATATGCTGTTTTCAGAGCCTCACAGAATCCTTTGTGATCACCCGTATCTGCGTATAATTGAATTTTTTCAGCTAGATCAATCCACCACTTGTTCTGGATATCAGAGAGTTTCTGTTGGAGCATGCTGCATGCAAGACGAAAAGCTGTTTTTCTTGCATGACAGGACGGCAGTGCAAGGTGTGCTTGGTGGGCAGTTCGCTTCAGAGAACAGAGCAGAGCTGTTTACGTCCTAAAATGCCCCCATATGAGCAGGAGGCAGGAGCAGAGGCACTGTTCACGAGTGCCATTGTTGATTGTCTTCATCAGAGAGCTCCTGAAGTGCTGCTGGGAGGACGGTAATACAGGACCTAGACATCAGGTTAGGGCAGGGGCATAAAAAGGTCACGTGAGAGGTGTAATGCAGGAGTAAATGCAGAGACTTTGTCTGGGTAAGGGATACAAGGAGCCTCCCCAAGGATGACAGGGATAAAACCAGCTGCTGCAAGACGTGATGAAAAAAGCCATCCAAGCAAAGTCATGCCCGAACTGGATGCCCCAAGTATAAAAGAAGAAACACCTCGGAGTGGAGCAGGAGCCATATGAACTGTGCTGAGCTGGGCAGGAGTGAAACCACCTGTCCTGAGAAGAACTGAGTAAAACTTGATGCCCCATTCCAGGCAGGGGCCAAACCAGCCAGGTCAAGTGTTGTTAAATAACAACCAGCTGCATCCTTGGCGCATGAGAAACACTATCTGCCTGCTGAGCAGAGGTTACACCAGGTGTCCAGAGGACTGCCTGTTGCTAAACACCTCTGAAACTGTCGGGATAAATAGGACCCTCTAACAAATTCGTTCTTTAGTGTTAGAAAGCAAGTGATTACTTTTATTTGCAGCCCTGCGTGTGCATGTGGCTGACAAAAATCCTGCCTCCGTCCTGACAGCAAGACATCGCTTTTCACCTATTTATACAGATTTGGCAAACAAAGAAATTAATGTTCATTGCTTCCAAATGACATCACTCACTCCCTTTCATTAATTAGTATTCTATGTGGTATTGGTTATTAATTTCTCACTTTCTACTGTAATAACTTCATATCTCTAATCTTTTTTGTATATTTTCCCTCCCCTAGGGATTTTCTGACACAAATGCTGAGCCTTTGTTAGTCTTCTTCTTTAGCTGCTGGTTTCTGCAGAAGGTCCTTGTAGTCCATAAATCTTGTGTTCCAGATCTCCTCCTTCAACAGGACATCTTTCTCTGACAGGCTTTCTCCACTGAAGCATAACAGGGTTAACTTCAACAAAACCTACAGTTTTAGGACTTTTCCCAGGCTGTGTTCTCCCAAAGGAGCTTATGACAATTTTTACTCCATGCTGGCTAAAGTTGATTTAAGGCTGAACGCACCGCCTATGATGTGTGTTAAAAACAACTAATCAAAAAGTTAATTAGGAACACTAAAAAAATTAGAAAAGTTTTATGATTTCCAGCAAGCCCAAAGCTGTGACCTGGCTCAGTTACAGCCCTGAGCAGGCTTTTACTCCTCAGGCCGTGTGGCTCAGGGAAGGTGTGGGAGCTCTGTCAGAGGATGACTAGCCCTTTGCCACCAGCACGGGGGGAGGTCCAGTGGCTTCCACCTGGCGGACGTGCCATGTGGGTTCCTGTGCCCAAGAACCATGTGGTTCCATGTGGTTCCATGTGGTTCCATGTGACCCCATGTCACAAAGGGGCAGAGATGTGGCACCCATCCGGTATCCTGAGGAGCGCGCCAACGAAAATCAGTTGGACAGAGTTGGCCTTCGGGATAACTCAGCTCCTTCCTTTGCTACTTGTGTGCCTGCCTTTTTTGGATGGTTTATTGGTTACTGACCATTTCTCCTCAACTTTCCTCCTCTTTCAAAGGTAATGCTTTGACTTTTGGCACAGATCATAGAGTAGGGTATAGGGGATAAAAGTATAGGCTGATTTATACCTTCCGAGCTGTAGGCTGAGCTGTTACAACTTTTAGAGGCTGGCCAGGTATGACCTAGGCTAGAATTCCAGTTTGCTGATTCTTGGTTTTTTTTCCATAGCCTAGGATAGGTAAGCAGGGAGGTGACTGTAGTCTGAGGGGATGGGCTCAGCCCACCTTGATTGCTGTGGGAGGGAGGGAGGCAGAAAAAGGAGAGCAGCAAAGGCAGCAGTTAAAGTAGTGGCTGAAAGACGGTCACTCCTAGGAGGTGGGAAAGCCAGAGGGCTCTGTTGCTGAAGCAGTGTCAGGAGAGCAGCAGGGCCTCTTCAGCGAAGGTACCGTACATTGGAGCATTTCAAAAGGGCCTTTGAACCCGCTGTGAGTTGGTGCCCCGCGCCTGATCATAAGGGCGTGAGCTGCAGCTCAGCAGCAGTTACGAGCACCACTGAAAGGCTTGGTGGGGGATGCCGTTCTGCGTTTCTTTAGAGTTTTGATACTTTCGGTGAGCTACAGTAATTTCTTTGCAACTAGGTGACGGGATTGGTGCTGTTCTCTTTCCGGAGAGAAAGACATCCTTGGTCATCTAAAGCATTGCACTCTCTTCCTGAGAGAGGCAATGGCCACAGCAGGGAACGACTCCTGTGAGTAATAGCTTCACCAGCAGGTTTGGACTTTGTGAACTGCCACAGGCAACTGACATGGTTGGTGGTCACATCCCAGAATGATGTGCTCACAACCGAGAGTGATCTCTGGGATGTTTCCTGAGAGCAGTCCAACTGACCCCCGTGTTTACAATTAGACCCAGGAAAACACCTTTTGTCGCTCCTCTGACACTAGGTACAAGACTTTGAAAGCTGCCATTGCTCGTAGAGAGGGCTGCCATCCTTTGGGTTACCTTCCGTGCTCAGTATTTACTTGTTTTCAACAAGTTCCAATCAGGAAAAGGGATGGCTTCACTGATAATCCAGTCTAGAACTCTACTGAGAAAGGAAGGTAGCCTGCGGCCCAGAAATCAGATGGTGGGTTTGTTGGACTCTCGGCAACGTAAACAGGGGAATGGATTTTTCCAAAACAGTAAATTTAAATGGCACTGTTTAAGCTTCCCCTGATGTTGTTGGGTTGGCAGTTGAAGCAGATGGTCCTGAGCGCTCCTGTAGAGACCTCACTGTTTAAATATGCCTTTGTGCCTCCTTTCATCTCTTTCCAAATGGAATTTCCCTGCAGTCATTGCCGAGGGACTGACTCCGCCACAAAGGATCCTCTTTCCCCCCGAGAAGATTTGCATGGTCTGGCAGCAAAGACAGAGTGCTGGAGCAGGACTCCGCAATGTGGGCAACACATGCTTCCTTAATGCTGTCCTGCAATGCCTGACATACACCCCACCGCTGGCCAACTATCTGCTCTCCCGGGAGCACAGCCAGGCCTGTGAGTACTCTTAGGGACATCTCCCTGTGAATCTGTTAATCAAATCCCAAGGATTCCCAGAACCTGAAATTTGATTTAGGAGAAAAGCAACCCTTTGTCAGCCCCAGAACTTGTGTTCTTTGTACACTCAGGAGCCACCTGTCCTGTCCAGCTGTCTTATTCTTCATGAAGGCACATCTTTCTAGCTCTGGGTCTCTATTCCTGCAAGTTAAAACCTCAGTTTAGCATTCCTCTGAAGAACATTTTCTATGCACTAAAACGTCCCGTGCCTGTTGAAACACTGGGAGGAGTGGCATATTGCACTGGAGTGGGAGTGGAAGAAGAGGAGTATTCCACCACTAGGGATATTTTGCTAACCAGAGGACCTTCTCTCCCTCCCTCCTCAGGTCGCCAACAAGGCTTCTGCATGATGTGCATCATGGAAGCGCATGTTAACAAGGTCCTGCGTTCCTCAGTCAGTGCCATCCTGCCTTTGGCTGTTCTCAGGGGTTTCAGATGTATGTGATTTCAGGTTCTTTGACAGGTTTTCTTCCCTTCCTGTAGGAGACAACTACTAACTTCCTGTTTCTTAGTCATAGGAGAACATTTTCAGCTTGGCAGGGAGGAAGATGCCCATGACTTCCTTTGCTGTACTGTCAATGCCATGCAGAGAGCTTGTCTGGGTGCAAGCAACGAGTAAGCACAAGCAAGTTACCTTTACAAAGTTCTGAGCCCTTTGGACTCCTTGATGTGGCCTCATCAAGGAAAACCTCCAGCCAGGGCTTGGAGGAAGTAATGCTCTGTCTTACTACTTGTTTCCAGCTTGGACATATCATCTCAATCTACTACCATTGTCCATCAAATATTTGGAGGCTTTCTGAGATCCAGAGGTATGTTTCTACAACAGCTGCTCTCCTTGGCACTGCCTGTGCCCTTCTGTCTGCCTGTGCCCAACAGCTGGCCCTGGAACTAGCAGGACAGGTACAATGAGCACAAAGCAGGACCATCGTTCAGCTCACCATTGCTCGGCATTTTGATTTTTCCTTCCAGTCACCTGCTTCAGCTGCAAAGCCATTTCTGATTCCTATGAGGCCTTCCTGGATGTCCCCTTGGATATCAAAGTAAGAGGTTTTGCAGTTGTGCTTCAAGACATGGCAAGGCTTTTCAGAGTCAACCCATTTGTCCTGAAAGCATAGACTGTGAACACCAGAGGTCTTGGTCGTGGATGGGAAGGGGAACGGATGTTGTCCTCCTGCAGAGGCCATGGCACTGGTCTCTCTGTAGGTGCTGGCTTGAAGCTGGACAAGCACCCATTATGCGCTCTGCACCCTTGACATATCCTCATCCTTCTTTCCTTTGCCCTCCTTCAACACCTGTCTGGCTTCCAGGCTGATGGGTTGGATTGTTTTCACTACTGATGACCCTACATAATAACATCAGTAGCTCAATGGCAGGTGAGAGAGAGAGGGAGCTCTTGATTGCCCCTGAGAACCTCTGGGACAGGGGAAATGTTCAGCACCACACTCTCTTTCTGGCTCCTTCTGGATACAGCTTGCAGATTCATGGCGGGGCTCCTCAGCATCAGCTACAGGGGTTTTCTTGTCAGCTCCTGGAAAATGTTTGGGCGAGGGCATTTCCTGTAGCTCAGTGCACCGATTTCTCAATTCTCCAGGCAGCCTCATCCCTCACTGCAGCTCTGGAGGACTTTGTAACACCTGAGCACCTGGATGGTGAAAACTGCTTTAAATGTAGCAAGTAAGATGATTACTAACAACATATTAACACTAGACTCTGTGTGAGGGGGCTACAAGTCATTGAGCAGAAGTCATCTTCTCGTGGAAGTTTACTGCACACTGATGAGACACAGTTTTGTTTGTCTGGTTTTTTGGGGGAGGGGGGTTGGGGTTTTTTCTTTCTTTGTTTGTTTGTTTGTTTGTTTGTTTGTTTTAAATATGGCACCGAATTGCCTTAAAATAGCATAAGGATGCACGAGACAAGAAAGGTTGTCTGACTGCCTTGGTGGAAGATAGGGTGCATTTCAGCGCTGTGCTCTGTGCTTGGTTTCAAGGTGTGAGAAGAATGTTGCCACCACTAAGAGGTTCACTGTCCACTGTGCACCCAAGGTTCTCACTGTGTGTCTGAAGAGGTTTGACTGCTTCACTGCTGGGAAGATCAGCAAGGTGTGTACACTATTGGTGTGCAGCTTTCTCTTCAAGAAGCAGATTTCCTAAAGCAGGATGCTTGTCACAAGCTGCTTGTGTTGGGTTTTTTGTGGTCCCTTCTGGGGAGTGGAAAGTTCCTGTGGGAAGACAGGCAAGCACTGTGCTCTGATAGGGCTGCTTTGACTGAGAAGGGTTTCCTGCCACCCAAACGATTTTATGTTGCTTTATGGAAAACCAAGTGCTCATGAGCCCCCGAGATGTATTGATACACCTGGACTGGCCCCTGCACTTGGTAGGCTATTTCATGTCACAGACCAGGGTCATTTCTGAGCCCTCTTGGTCTCTCCATAGCTTGTAGAGTATCCGGAGTACTTGGATCTTCGCCCATACATGTCTCAGGCAGATGGAGAACCACTCCTCTACTCCTTATATGCTGTCCTGGTGCACAGTGGTGTCAGCTGTCATGGAGGACACTATTTCTGCTACACAAAGGTAAAAGAGCAACTTCCTTCCCAATGGGGAAAAATGTGTGCTGGGGAAGATAAACTTTCCTGTCAGTGTTACTGACAGCCAAAGTTTTGGGGCAGAAGGCCTCCTTAGTGGCTGGACTGCATTTGTTTTGACATGCTCTCGGTTTGGCAGTTTCCTACCTGTGTTTTTGGAGAGAAACCATGGAGAGATCCTTGCCTTTTTTTTACAGGCCAGCAATGGATTGTGGTACCGGATGGACGATGAATCTGTGGAGCTGTGTTCCATTGACACAGTTCTCAGGCAGCAAGCCTACCTGCTGTTCTATGCCAGGTAATAACCAGGATTCAAATATGTTCAGAATACATTTCCTTTTCCTCATTTGCACTTGTGCTTCTCACCTTCCTGAGTGTTTTTCTCATCAAATGAAATTACTACCTGCATCATTCAGTGCTGTCAAATCTGAACTACTCCGTGTCTGTCCTTTACTGGGCTTCAGGCTGCGGCCCGGATGGAATCTGCTACTTGCCTGGTCTCTGATGTTGACTCTTGTACATAAGAGGACTTAAAGAGGACCTCCAGGAAAGATGGGGAGGCACCATTTGTCAGGGAATGTAGTGACAGGATGAAGGCTATCAGTTTTCAGCTAACAGAGGGCAGGTTTCCATTAGATATTGGGAAGAAATTCTTTGCTGTAAGGGTGCTGAGACACTGGCACAGGTTGCCACAGCATCTGTGGGGGCCCCATCCCTGGAAGTGTTCAAGGCCAGGTTGGACAGGGCTTGGAGAAACCTTGGAATAGTGGAGGGTGTTCCTGCCCACCACAGTGGGGTGGAACAAGATAAAGTTAAAGGTCCCTTGCAACCCAAACAAGTCTGTGAATTTATGAAATGGAGGCTGTGGGAGGTATAGAGATGAGGTTTTTGTTGGGACAGAGGCAAACTTGGTGGGAAGACCCTAGCTGAGTTTCCCATTAGTGTCCTTGGTTAAGTCTTGTCTCTGTCATAGAAGCCTCTCTGAGAAAATGACTGAACCCCAGAGGAGGTTGCAACAACAGCTCTAAACTGAGATCACTCTTTTGTTTTTCTCCAGATGCTCTGATCTGAGAATTGGAGAAAGGGCTTCTTCCTCACTGGCACCATCACATACCCCTTCCTTCCTCAGCCAGTGTGTGGCCAGCAGCAAGCAGGCGGGCTCTGTTGGACCACAGGGTCTGACTGGTAGGACTAAGGTAACTTTGGGGTCATGGGTCAGGGCATCAGAGGAATAGTGGATTTCTTTCGGGGATCTCAGCATTTCTCTTTTGCCCCTCACACACCGCACCTTTCTTCACAGCCACAACGCTGCTCCCTCTCCAAGCATCCCACCTGGATCCATCCCTTTGGTGCGCCTCTGGCCTTTTGGTCTTAGTAGCCCTCCAAAAGAGCCTTTTGGAGGCCCCAAACTGTCCTGTCCCAGAACTTGTAGGGGTTCCCCACTGCTCTGATCCTTTCAGGAGAAAAGGGCAGGAACTCTCCACAGCTCTCTTTGCAGGGCATGAAGGACACTGGCAGGGAGCGGTCCCGGAGCAGATTCCCTCTGTGGGGCAGGGATCTGCGCAGCTGCTCTGGGGACACCACAGACTATGACGACGCTTCAGAGAGAAGAACTGGTCCTCCAAGTGGTGACCGTGGTCCTAGGGATAGCACAGCTGCCAGGCCTTCCAAGAGGATCTGCCGGTGGGCTCCCGCTGCCAGGGCTGCTCAGGAGCAAACCTTGCTGAGGCAGAGGGAGCCAAGCAGATCTGTGCGGGGAACTTACAACCTTGGCAGCCGGTTTGTGCAGTACACAGACTATGACCGCTCACTGCGGAAGAGAAAGAGGGAGAGAACAAGTCCTCCACGTTGTGACCAAGTCTTAGTGAATCCTGCAGTTCCAGGGCCCTCCAAAGCCAGCTCCAAGCAGGCTCTCATGCTCCGGGCTGCTCGGGAGCAAACCCGACAGAGGCAGAGAGAGCAGAGAAGATCAACAGGGCGGGGCTATGATTGCCACAGCCAGGTTGTGCAGCACACAGACTACCGCCCTTCAGAGAAGAAGAGGAGGGTTTCCACGCCCCAGAGATTCACGTCAGACAAGCATTCAGGGCACTCTGGCAATGATGGCGTTGGATTATGGCCCTGGCTCAAGCAGAACGGAAGACTAGCACTGCGTTTATTAGCCAAGGCATCCTTGTTTTCGACACGCCTTCTCAGACCTGAGTGAATGATTTAGCTAAGTAGATGATAGTTACAATAATATAGAAATATCATTAGAAATATAGAAATATATATAGAAATATAGAACATATATAGAGAAATATATATAGAAATATAGAATATATATATAGAAATATATAGAGAAATATACAAATATATAGAGAAATATAGAAATATATAGAGAAATATAATATAGAAATATAGAAATATATATAGAAATACAGAATATATATACATAGAAATATATATAGAAATATATATAGAAATATAATATAGAAGTAATATTTTATAATACATTATTACATGTTATATATTTTCAGCAATAGATAGTAATAGTATAATAAATATTATTAAAATAATAAAATAGTAAATACTAAAATACTTTAAGCAGAGTTATTTATTCCACGTTGTAGATAATTATAGCTAGAAACATAGTGCAGTATTTGGAAGCAGTGTTGAAGCAATTATATTAAAGCTAAGAAAACAAATATTAAATAGAGATTGTGCAGCACACAGACTACCGCCCTTCAGAGAAGAAGAGGAGGGTTTCCACGCCCCAGAGATTCACGTCAGACAAGCATTCAGGGCACTCTGGCAATGATGGCGTTGGATTATGGCCCTGGCTCAAGCAGAACGGAGGACTAGCACTGCGTTTATTAGCCAAGGCATCCTTGTTTTCGACACGCCTTCTCAGACCTGAGTGAATGATTTAGCTAAGAAGATGAGAGTTATAATAATATAGAAATATTATTAGAAATATATATATGGAAATATAGAATATGTAGAGAGAGAAGTATATATAGAAATATAGAAATATATTTAGAAATATAATATAGAAATATAGAGAGAAGTAATACTTTATAATACATTATTACATGTTATATATCTTCAGCAATAGATAGTAATGTTATAAGAAATCTTATTAAAATAATAAAATAAGAAATACTAAAATACTGTAATCAGAATTATTTATTCCACGTTGTAGACAATTATAGCTACAAACATCTCAGCCTCGGCCATATCAATCAACAGAACTGGTCTACTCTGGCCTCCAATCGGGAGGCCTGGAGACACACCATCTCTAACGCTGCTGTTTCCTTTGAGAACGCACGCAGAATCCCTCTCGAGGAGAAAAGACAAGGGAGAAAGAATCATGTCTTGCAGAATATACCACCTAGGGAGTCTTTCTGCTCTGCCTTTTGCAATCGGATATGTCTATCTCGCATTGGCCTCCTAAGCCACCAGCGTGCTTGTAACAAATGTGGATGGAGCCTTCTTAAATCTTCGTTCGAGAAGCCCAGCCACGATGATGTGTTTAAGACGGGTGTTCCATAATTTAGTGTTCTCACTGAAACCATGCAGACCGTGCGCCACTCGCTCACTTCCCACTCCTCCTTTCCTTCCCACTCCCCCTCCATCCGGAGGCAGGCTGGACGGGAGAATTGGAGGCACAAAAGGTAAAGATGGCAGGCTGAGATAAGAACAACTTACTGGAAACGGCAATGAAATAAGAAAACAGTACAGCAACAGAACAGTAACAGAAACAATACTAATAACCGAGTGTACAAGGGAGGCAAATGACTCACACATGATTGCTCACCAGTTGGTGCCCAACTTTGCCACCACGCACACAACCTGGAAGAGACCCCTTCCCCCATCCTTGACAAAATGAGGAATAACCTCTATGTCCTGGCTGTGCCCCCTCCTGGATACTGCCCAAATTAACACTGTCCTGACCAGAAGCAGGACAATCACCTTCAGGATCTGCAGCACAGCTTTCGGCTCTGCACCGGAGGCACTGGATCCCTCCAGGCCAGGGAGGGGAGACATCAGAGATGAGCAGACTTTGGAAATCCCTCACCTCTCACTCCGGCCCATTTTTTCTCATTTTATGGGATGGAAGAATACATACCCAACTCCTCCCAGGGTCCTTCTCACTGGAAATCCCCTGAGCTTTGATTCCTTTGCTGACATGCTGCTTCCTCTGGGAAAAGCAGCCAGAAAACCCAAGGCCATTGCTTTGAGTGAAGGTCTTTCTTAGAACTCTTTTCCTGAAGTGCACCCAGGAAGGCTGGGCTGCAGCAGCACATGGCCCCCATGGCTTTGCTACATCTCCTCCAGAACACCTGGAAGCCCTTCTCTCACCATCCAGCCGCTCCCCTGCCCTGTCTTCCCCACCCCACAGGGATGCTGCCGAGGAGTTAACAAACTTCACAGTTCAATCCTGATATCCCACTGCTGACTGGGATGGGGGGAGACCAGGGCCAGTTTTGGCCCCCATCAGCACCAGCTCTTGGGACAGCCAGGCTCTCTCCTGACATGTGGGCTCATCTCTGCAGCTTTGCTGTCCTCCACAGGGCGTTTGCTGAAAAAAATCATCTTCTAGAAAAGATAGATGACACCAGCCCAGGGGTCAGCAGCACCACATGAGAGCTTGGCAAGATGCCCTGAGGACAGCCAGGCCAGGCAGAGAGAGGTGGAAGGACCACAGGGGCTCTCTGAAGCAGCCCCATTGTACAACATAGACAAGGGGGCTAAATAAACACTGGGCTGAAAGATGAGAGTGCTCTTCCAAGGGAAATTTACAGCTGCTGGACAGGCCTGGGGCTCTTGCTGGAAAGCTTCAGTCTCTGGGCTCCCGGTGCCCAAAGGCATTGCAGATAACTCCTTCTCAAGCAATGGCAGGGAGCAGGGTGGAGAAGTCAAGGATGAGGCAGATCAGAAAGACTGGGGCAACACAAAGACATCTACAAGGGAGAGAGACAGCATCTGAAAGGCACTCCTTGCTGCCCTATGAGCTGGTGCCGTGGGCTCTACAACTGCTGCCTGCAGTCAGCTTGGAAGCTCCGGCAGTTTTAACAGGAGGTTTGTCTGCAAACAAGATGCAGAGACGTTACGATGATGGATGCGGGTATATTCCTGACCTAGGCTCTCCAGAGGGAGATTCGCTGTCTCCTCATGGGCCATAGAGGCTTTTAATATGGGATGAACTTCACTTGGTCTCCCCAAGCACATGTCCAACCTGTTCCATGGCCTCTGACTGCGATCTGCTGTCCACCTAGCTTCATCCCCCCTCACAACCCTGGGGACTCCTTGGAGATGAATGGCTGCTGTGCCAGCACCTACTGCTCCAGGAAGGGAGTGCAAGGGGAAGATGCTACACTCGCAGGTGCAAAGAAGGTTCATTTTGCCATGGGATCCCAGGAGGTCACCATGCACATCGTCAATGGGGTCTGAAAAAAGAAAACTTACAGATGTTGAGGCAGCTGAGCTCATCAATTACATGTAGAAAAGCTCCTGATTTCAGTAGGACTGGCTCTTTTGAAATGCCCCAGGAAGGAAGATTTGGTCTCAGGCATCATCAGCCCCATTGGCCAGTCCAGACAGAACTGCCTGGACTTGAATCAGAAGTTTGTGGATAAGAGATTTAGCTTCATTTAGCTAGAGATGGGATATCTCTCTCCAGTGAGCCAGCTGCTTGCCATTCCGTTAGTCCCTGACCACAGGCAGCACTGAATCTGTGATCTCTCCCCCTCCAGTTTCTCAGAGTCCCTGGGTAACCCTGAAAGCACTGCTTCAGTATCAGCTTCTGCAAGAGGCCTTCCAAAAAGCAGCTAGGGGATTAGGTGAGGGGAAGAACCAGAAAATCGCACACATTCTTCCCTGGATTCGTGAAAGACAATAAGAAAGAAATACAAGACCCCCAAAAGCAAGTCCACTTGATGGGAGCGGCAGGTGAGCATCTCTGGTTCAGTAGTGATACGACGCACTCAACTGCAGCTTGCAGACAAGAATCCTGAAACCTTCCAGTAGCCAAGATTGCCACCTGATCCCAAGGTCCCCTGTCCTCTGCCCCATGCATTTCCACGGGACCAAAGCCCCTATGCACAGCAAAAGGAAAGTATGTGAATGTACACACATGGTAACTTGCTCCTGGCCTTTTCAGCCTATGGAGGAAGACAACTTCCCTCATTAGAAAATGAAGCAGGTCTGACCTGGACTTTCTCAAAACACTCTAAAGCCAGAGGCAGGTTTCTCCCACAAGCGACAGCAAAGCCCTCCTCCTGCCCATGTTGTTTGGGAAATGGCACAAGAACCAGGAGAATCCCAGAGAGATTCACACCTTCAGAGACACCAGTGAGTGCAGCCCCTCCTGACATCATCCGCGCAGAAGCCTCCAGCCCTTGGGATGACTTTGCCTCCTAACAGAGGTGCCAGAGCATCTGATCTGGATTTCCCAGGCCTGCCTTAGTACCATGCCACAATAATTGTCGCAGCATCCCAGCCTTTCCTTGCTCGAGCCAGTCTGTTTATAGGTTGTTTGGATCTCCACCTCCACATTGCAGGGGGCTTGAACACCACTGATCACATCCACTTCTACCTCTGACCTGAAGGGAGAGGAAGATTTCCCCGTTTGCTGTTGTGGCAAGTGGCGCCTCTCTGCAAGAGATTTCATCTCCTGCTCGGGGCCCCTCTGCACTGGCCAGGCTCACTCCATGCTGCTGGACCTCTCCCAGCCCCTCTAAGCAGGGCTCCGCTCAAGTCTTCGTAACAACTCCCCATTCCTCACAATAGCTTGGCACTCCTGTAGCAGTTTGGGTGGGGAATGCCAAACTCACACCAACGAATGGCTCTGTCCAATCACCTGAGGAGCAGCAGGTACCACCCAGTGCGGAGGTCAGCGCTTGAATAAAGACCTCCCCAACTTTTCTGGGTGCAGCTGGGAAGGCGATTTTGTTATAAAAGTAGCGGGGCAACTGAACTGCTTAAAGGGAGGAACAAAAGGGCACAGAAAGCACTGCGCAAAATGGCTCCAGCCTTAAATAACGTGGGTAAGGAAGGCACTGGAACAGAAGATGGGGTTTAGGAGGAGCATGCAAATTACAACCAATCCTAGGAGATGGGGGCTGAACATAACCCTATACGGTACTGCGTCAAGTATCAACCAATGAAAGGACAGAACATACGCACAGTACAATACAATACAACAACTTCTATGCAAAATCTACAATCTCCTTATTAATTACACATTTTTAGACTGCCACAACCCAGCCTGCCCCATGCAGAGCCCTGGGGGTGGCTCCTGCTACACCCAATGCCAGAAGAACACCACAGGAGACCCTGGGGAGGGAAGAAGGGAAGGAAAGAAGGAAATCTCAGTGCTATGGATCTGGAGCAGCTGGGGGAACTCCAGTGCCTCCCAAGATGCCCTGTCAGACACGTGAGGAACTGCAGAGTCGAGAGCTCTCCCCACGCACCCCTACGGCCCGCTCCGAAATAAATACCGTTGACTGCCCATGGAAGGTCCCCTTCAGAGTAGCGACACGATCCCCGTAACCCCTTGCTCTGGATTCCCCCGCCCATTCCTGGCCTCACCCCTTTGTGCCCAGAGCCCACTAGCTTTGAGCTACAGGGAGCAGAGGGGCTCTGTTGCCACCCTGTCAGGCGGCATGAGCTGTAGAACAGCTCCAGTGGCCAAGTGCAGGGCTGAGCTCTCCATGGGACTGTGTCTGGCTTCAGGCAGTTTTCTGACAGGGAATGGGACTATTCTAGCCCAAAGGGAGCAATCAGGACCCAACATCTGCTTTGTTTAAGGCTGTCAGGAGCCTTCTTGGTCTCTTATCCTTTGATTTTTGTCCAAATCTTGAAGTGGTTTTGATGAGGTACAAAAATGAGGTGCAGAAAGCATGCCTTCCTCCCCCATAGACACGGTTTCCCCTCATGTGGCAATGAATTTGCCATATACAATATGGAAAAAGTCCTGCCAGAAATGGACTGGTGAGGAAAACAGCTCAAACCCTATGGAAACAGAAGTTTTTACTGTAGTTTAAACATGTCTCAACATGTTTGTGTATTTTCTGCAGTGTCACTGTATCCCTCTCCCAAACACCCCCTGTGAAGCTATTGTCTCCCATACAAGGTGTCCTGGGAAGATGTCCCGAGGCGTCCCATTGGTCCTTTGTTTAACCCTTTCCTATTGGCTGTTGACCCCTTACCTGATGGTTTCTTTTGTGTGACCCTGAACTTGTGATTGGTCCCCTTTGACCTTCCTAAAAGCCTTATAAACCCCAACCCCACAATAAACTTCCTCTTTCGTCCGTCCCTCCCAGGTGGTCTGTGTGTGCTCCTTGCGGGGTCACTGGGCCACGTGCAGGGGTGGGGGGAAGGGCATTCACCTCGCAGGCAATGGGGCTGGAAGCATAAGGCCTGGAGGTCTCCCCCTATCCCTCAATTCGCCGTAAATTGGTGCCCCGTGGTGAGGCCAAGATTGTTTGAACTCTTCTGTGAAGATAAAACCAATCCTAACGCATAAACGGGGCGAGTTTATGTGCAACGGCGAACCGGGTCTAAGCGGCAAAAGATACTGGCAAGCTTGCATCACCACAAGAGAGCAGCCTGATCTGAGTATCTTCAACCTTCCTGAGGACATTCAGGTAAGGAGCAGGCCCGGCATATTCCCTTATATAAAGAAACAAACAAAAAAAAAAAAATAATGGGAGCATCCCTCACTAAGACAGAAAAAGAGAACTATAAGCATTTGAAAAATTTATTAAGTTGTAATGGCAAATCGACTAACAAAAAATCCTTAAAAAGCCTTTCCAAAGTTATGGTTAAAACTGACTTTAAACTTCCTTTCTGTCTGACGACTAAAGATTGGGAATTACTAGGCAGACAGATTTGGATAGCTGCAAATTCCAACGATAAAGCAGCAATACATGCCAACATAGCTTGGACTCATATTGTAACAATTCTTGAAACGCAAGAAAAAGATTCTGAACCCCAACGAGAAAGCAGCGCAGCTTCCCTCCGTGGTCTAGGAGAGGGTGGGAGATTGAAATCGCCGCGGGAAACAGGGGAGGAGGGAGATCACGAGCGGCAGCCCTGGGTAGGCACCCCCCCTCAGCCCCCCCCATCGCGGTCAGCGCATGGCGGAGCCGCGCCCCCGGTCCCTGATACAGCAGGAGGCTTTGGAACTGGCCAGCCTCAGCCCCCTGCGCAGATGGGACCCGCAGCGGCAACCCCCAGCCCGGGTTTCACCATTGGGACAGCCCCTGCCCCCCCCCGGGCCCCTCCGCCTCGGCCGCCGCTGCAGCGAGGGGAGAAGGAGCCGCCCGCAGCCAGCTCCAGCAGGACCCCTCCCCGCCCCCCTCCCCCTCTCCCTCCGAGAGCAGGCGAAACCATCCCGCTGCTCCCAAGCCCCGACTTCCCTCAACCACCACCCCTGACATGGAATAGCTGCCACAGACACTGTTCGGAACAGAGCTGTGCCGAGGAAAATCCAGCAGCCGTTTGCATAGCCCCGGCCCCACTCCCTCCCGCCCAGCAGTTCTCAGCAGGAGATCGCCAGCTCCAGTTTCCCCAGGCGCCTCCACAGCCGCAACCCCCGACCACTATCACCGCATGGTCAAACAAAGGAGGTGAGGAATTCCCAACTCTCAACCACGCCGGAGCAGCAGCGAGATTTCCTGCCTTCCCTACGGATGCCCAGCAGGACAGGATGACGTCATCGAGACCCGCTCTCTACCCAGCGCCGGAGACGGGACAACCCCGGCCCTGCAGCTCCAACTCTGCCCCGCTTCTCCCTACATCGTGCTGCAACATGCAAAGAAACCCGCAGCTAACAGTGTTTCCCCCACTTCTTACAGCGTGAACCCAGCAGTGATAGACTCAATAGCACCGAACTCACAATCCTTAAAAACATTTAACCAATTTTCTCCCAATAATCCATTTTCAAATATGTCAAATAATTTTAACAATTCTGTTTCTCCTTATAACCCTTTTGTTTCTTCCACAGGAATCAACCAGACCAATGATTGTAATGATATAAATGATATTGATACACCTGTTAATGATGTAAATTTATTGCAGGCATATCCAGTGTTTTATAATCCAGGTTCAGCCCCAGTGTGGGACCCCTTATCCATACCCCTTCTCAAGGATGCAAAAAAAGCGGTAACAACTTATGGGTTGAACTCAGCCTATGCAATGGGAATTCTGTCATCTATATTTTCTGGTTTTATACTAATCCCAAATGATTTAAAAGATATCATGAGAGCCTTACTAACTAAAGTACAGGTATCATTGTTCTTAGATGAATGGCAAGCTTTAATTAGAAAATATGCTCATGAAACTAGCTCTACTACACGTAGACCTATAAAAACTACCATACAAATGCTTTTTGGTGAAGGTCCTTATTCTGCAAATGCAGATCAAGCCCAAATTCCCAAACAAGACTTAATTGCTACTAAAAATATGGCATTTTTGGCACTGCAATCAGTAGCTGAGGCTTCTGAAACAACTCCACCTTTCCATAATATAATTCAAAAGCCTGATGAATCTTTTATTGACTTTGCAGAACGGTTAAAAGGATCTATAGAAAAACAAATAAAGGTGAAAGACGCACAAGATGCTCTGTTCTTGAAGCTAGCTATCTCCAATTCAAATGCACAGTGTCAACAAATACTCAGAAGCCTTCGGGACCCTACCCCCATGGATATGGTAAAGGCTTGCAAAGATATTAGCCCTAATGACAAATTAGCAGATAGCCTGGTCCAAGCTCAGGCATCAATGTCAAGCCAATTAGTTGAAGCTAATACACAATTGGGCAATCAGATTGCTGAGGCAACTCAGCAGATGGCAGAAAAAATGACCGAAGTTTTAGCAGCTGCCCTAGACCACTCCAAAATAATATGCCATAATTGCAAACGTGCAGGTCATATAAAAGCTTACTGCCCACAAGTTCAAAGCCCCAATTCTCAAAAGAAAACCATTCGTCCAGGCCTTTGCCCTAGATGTAAAAAAGGAGCACATTGGGCTGTAGAATGTCGATCTCTAATTGACAAATATGGAAACCCACTATCACCCAGGCCTTCTCACAAAACACAGAATTCGGGAAACGGCTTGACGAGCGCTCAGAGCAGCGCGTAGACATAAAAAGCTCTAACCTACCCCCTTCAAACAGTTCCCAACAAAAACCCCAAACAGGTGCCTTTAAATTGGAGCTAGCAACTTCAAAACCTCAAACCTTAGAAAAAACAGAGTATCACACTGTGTTATTAGCTTCTGCTTCTCCTCAGGTTTCAGATTTTAAAGGTAAAGGTGTTATCACAGGAACAGATTCTGCAACTACATTAGGCATTACTGTGTTACCTATGGTTATGAATCTCCAAGATCCTAAAGTTGTGTCTGTTGTAATTAAACCTAATTTTGTACCCACAGTGATTAATCCAGAGGATCAAATAGCACAAGTCATACCCATAGAAGCAGAAACCCAGAATGAGCAGGGAATTTGTATTAATTGGGCTCAAAAGGTTACTCTTGACAGACCTATAATGGAATGTACTCTTCTCTCTCCTAATTCAGGCCAACAGAAAACTGTGTCTGGCTTACTGGACACAGGCGCGGACCTTACCATAATCTCTGCTAAAGATTGGCCCAGCACCTGGGGTACAACAAAGCCAGCTGTCAACATCCAGGGAGTAGGAGGATCCAAAACTCCTCTCCAGAGTATTTTACCACTTCTGGTCCGAGGCCCACAGGGTAAGGTAGCTTCATCTAAACCTTTTATATTGGACATTCCACTATCCTTGTGGGGCAGAGATGTAATAACACAGTGGGGAATTATCTTATCCATTCCAAATTTGTGATGAGGGCCACTGGAGAGCCGCAAGCACCACCCCTCACATGGACATCAAACACACCAGTGTGGATAAACCAGTGGCCCCTCAGAGGAGAAAAATTGCGGCAAATTCATAATTTGGTAAAAGAACAATTGGACAAAAGCAGATTAGTCCCCACAAACACTCCATGGAATTTTCCTATTTTCACAATCAAAAAATCATCTGGGAAATGGAGGTTGTTACATGATTTACGAGAAGCCAATAATATCATAGAGCCAATGGGAGCCCTCCAAACGGGGCTACCCTCCCCTGCCATGCTCCCAGCAGATTGGTCGCTTGTCATTTTAGACATTAAAGACTGTTTTTTTAATATTTACCTCCATCCTAATGATACACACAAATTTGCATTTTCTGTTCCAGCTATTAATGCAGCTGAACCCTCCAAACGTTTAAGTTGGCTCACATTGCCACAAGGGATGAAAAACAGTCCCACAATCTGTCAGTCTGTGGTGTCCAATATAATTGAACCAGTTCGATCTCAGTTTCCAGAAGCTATCATTTTTCATTATATGGATGATTTATTGATAAGCGCTCCTAATACTGACAAATTGACATTGGTACATAAGTCTGTGAAAAAAACCCTGAGTAATCATGGGTTAGAAATAGCCCCAGAAAAAGAGCAAAAATCTCCCCGTGGAAGTACCTTGGTCTGATAATAGAAGAGAAAACATTTAGGCCTCAAGCAGTAACCTTGCCCACCAAAATAAAAACACTAAATGATCTGCAGTCTCTTTTGGGAAATCTCAATTGGATACGATCCCTTTTTGGTTTCTCAACAGATTTTTTAGCTCCTTTGTTTCAGCTCCTTAAGGGAGAAGCAGAACTAACTTCTCCTCGTCGCTTGACACCAGAAGCAAAAAATATTATTGAAATGATCAATCAGAAAATTTCAGAACAACAGGTAAACAGGAGAGTAGAAGGATTACCTACTGCATTACTAATCTTTCGTGGACCAAAACAGGCTTTTGCTGTGATAGGACAATTAGACCCTAAAAACAAAAAATTTCTTTTGTGGGAATGGGTATTTCTCAGTCACCAGTTTTCAAAGACAATTGTTACTTTGCCTGAAATGCTTGCAAAAGTCTGTCACAAAGGCAAGCTCCGAATGTTAGAACTGTCTGGGAAAGACCCAGATTTTCTTTATGTTCCACTGTCAAAATCTCAATTGCGCTATTATGATTTGCATATGTTTGATTTTCAACTAGTTATGTCAGATTTTACAGGTAAATTGATAACCCATCTACCAGCAATTCCTTTTCTGCAGTTTCTTTCCATATCTCAACCCAGACTGAGAAATAACTTTTCTACTAGCCCTTTGAAGAAAGCTGTGACAGTCTTCACAGACGGATCAGGGAAGTCTAGTAATGCAGTGGTAGCCTGGTTTGAAAAAGGAGAATGGAAAACAGATGTTCATCAAGTTGAAGGTTCATCTCAGATTGCTGAACTTTCAGCCGTGGTAAGAGCGTTCCAACTTTTTCCACAGCCTCTGAATTTGGTATCAGATTCTGCCTATGTTGTAGGAGTTGTGAGTCGCATAGAAAATAGTTACTTGAAAGATTTGAACAATCAAAAGCTGTTTACCCTGTTTAAAACATTGTTACTGGTAATCCAACAGAGGAAACATCCTTTCTATATCACTCACATTAGATCACATACATGCCTCCCAGGCCCACTTACAGAAGGGAATGCTGTGGCAGATAAAGCAGCAAATTCAGCTTTCCCAGTTAACACAGCACCTACACCTAACAATTTTGAACAAGCCAAAATTTCTCATAATTTTTTCCACCAAAATTCTATATCACTGAAAAAGATGTTTCAGTTATCTACCTCTCAAGCCAAAGCCATTGTGTCTGCATGTCCAGACTGTCAGTTGGTAACTCCAGTGAGATCTGAAGGAGTTAATCCAAGAGGCCTTAGCCCCTTAGATCTCTGGCAATCAGATGTTACACATGTACCACGATTTGGCAGGTTGAAATATGTACATGTATCAGTAGACACTTGCTCAGGACTCATAGTTGCCACTGCACATACAGGAGAAAAAGCTAAAGATGTTAAAAGACATTTTCTCTCAGCATTTGCAATAATGGGCGTTCCAAAACAAATTAAGACAGATAATGCCCCGTCATACATTTCTGCTTCCCTCAAAGAATTTTTCAATATGTGGGGAATAGTTCACACCACTGGCATTCCTCACTCTCCACAGGGCCAAGCAATAGTAGAGAGAACTCACAAATCCTTAAAAGATATGCTGAAAAAACAAGAAAAAACAACTGTAGGTCTCTCTCCATCAGAATGTTTAAACAAGGCATTGTATGTCCTCAATTTTTTAAATAGGCTGCATGAGGATGTTTCACCTGTTGGACATCATTTTGGAGCTGGAAAATTAAAAACGGGGGAAGCTAAGGTAAAATACAAGGATATCCTGACAGGAGAATGGCTTGGTCCTGTCCCTCTAATTGTTTGGGGGAGAGGACACGCTTGTGCCTCCACAGGAGCAGGTCCAAAATGGATACCGTCCAGACTAGTGAGGATCCACCAAGAAGTTTCCCTCCCAGCTCAACCAGCAGCAGATCCAGCACCAACGGATTCAGCACCTGCTACAGGAAGCGATCCCTCATCAGCATCATCTTCGGGATAATCCAGTTTTTTGCGTGCAGCATAACACCAGCAAATCAGAAAGACTTAATGTCAGGAGCCCTTGCCACACCTCCTCCAACAATTCCTAATTGGGTAATGCTCTCTGGCCAAAATGTTTGGCTAAACCTGGCACAATCACTAAATACTGACTCTATCTGTCTCTCTACCTTAGATCCCTCTCACCCTTTTAAGACCTGTCTGGTAGGAATCCCCTGGACACCCAGCGAATGGGGTAATTTTAGAAATCAGTATATCCCCTGGTGTGATGACCACGATCAGTTCAGGAATCCATTCTTGGACTGTCTCACAAGACCAGCAAAAACTTCACATGTCAGACAGACATTTAGCTATCAGTGGCAGAGACCTGAGGAATTAGAAATCTTGGGGAGTACTATATCTCCTTTCTGTTTTTACTTCATTCACAACAAATATGTTGCCCCTCCTGAGTTAATTAATGTCACCTCTTATGGACCTTATTCCAATTTCAGTTTCTGGTGCAAGGAAGAGGTTCCTTACCAGATACATGCTACCCCTGATTCGGTTATCCTTCCAAAAGGAGTCTTTTTAATTTGTGGACTTAGAGTCTGGAATATGATTCCTAGATTAGCTGCTGGAGGCCCCTGTACATTTGGAAAATTAGCACTGTACAATCCAGCTACCCTTATGAAATCTTTACCTGTAAGGCCTCCCAAAAATCGTGCAAAAAGAAACAGTAACCTCCAAAGAACCTCACCCTTTTCACATCATAGAGTGCGCAGGCAATTCCAAAGTTTGCACCCACCTCTTAACTTCTATCCATCACAACCAAAATCCCTTTCTCCACCTAAAGCAGTGCAGATCCCTGTAGCTGCAGCACCCCCACATCCAGTTGAAGAACATCCTTTAGCAAAATTACAGTCCTTAAATGAATTCACAGCAGAATGCAACTCCAACATGCATTTTTGGTCAAACACTGCAAACATTATAAGTGGTATACTTCCAATTGTCGGCTCCACAAAAGCCTTAACTCTCCTTACCAGAATGGGATGTTGGCTAGCAAAAGAAGCTAATGCCACAAGTGCTGCCCTTGATGATCTCTTACAGGATACTCAAACCAATAAGAAAGCTTTGTTACAAAATCGTGCTGCAATAGATTTTCTCCTTCTAGTAAATGGCCATGGGTGTCAGGAGTTTGAAGGCCTCTGCTGCCTCAATTTCTCTGATCACTCCCAATCTATCCACTCCCAGATTAATCAGCTTAAATCCTTAGTTCATGAAATCAAGCAAGCTAATCCTCTGACTTTTGATGATTTTTTCAGCTGGCTACCCTTCAAAGGCCTCTCTTCCACTATTAAGAAAATTATTGTAGTTATCGTACTAGTACTCTCTGTAGTGTTTCTCTTTATGTGTGTCTTTCCGTGTTTCCTCAGTTGTGCCAGAACCTCTCAATCATTAAAAGCATAGCCAGCTTTAGAAGACAAAAAACGAGGAGATGTGGCAATGAATTTGCCATATACAATATGGAAAAAGTCCTGCCAGAAATGGACTGGTGAGGAAAACAGCTCAAACCCTATGGAAACAGAAGTTTTTACTGTAGTTTAAACATGTCTCAACATGTTTGTGTATTTTCTGCAGTGTCACTGTATCCCTCTCCCAAACACCCCCTGTGAAGCTATTGTCTCCCATACAAGGTGTCCTGGGAAGATGTCCCGAGGTGTCCCATTGGTCCTTTGTTTAACCCCTTCCTATCGGCTGTTGACCCCTTCCCTGATGGTTTCTTTTGTGTGGCCCTGAACTTGTGATTGGTCCCCTTTGACCTTCCTAAAAGCCTTATAAACCCCAACCCCACAATAAACTTCCTCTTTCGTCCGTCCCTCCCAGGTGGTCTGTGTGTGCTCCTTGCGGGGTCACCGGGCCACGTGCTGGGGTGGGGGGAAGGGCATTCACCTCGCAGGTAATGGGGCTAGCAGCTTAAGGCCTGGAGGTCTCCCCCTATCCCTCAATTCGCCGTAACCCTCAGATCAGGGGTATCAGAGCAAACCTCTGGTGGGAGCTGTTTTATTAAGCTTGTCAGACCTTGAACATCAGGGGAGCTGTGTACAGCTCGTGGCAGCAGGTGCTGGGGCCTTGGCCAGTGTCACCTGGAAGGGGAAAGGAGGAAAGGGGACCAGCACGGATCCCTGCTGCCCTGCATATCCCCTGAGCCAAGGGACACTTATGGACAGTTGTTCTGCACCTCCCCCTGTCCCCTTTGGGTCAGGGCTATCACCTGACACTGCGGTGACAGACGGGTTCATCAGGATATCCTTGGCAGAATGATGACGGCACTGAGTCATAGTGTAGTGGTTTGGACTTTGTTTTCCCCCAGAGGCTAAAGAAAAGTGGTAGACCCCAAGGGGTGGAAACCCTTGGAAATTTTGAAGTTCCGCCCAATGGGCGCTCCTGCAAAAATGTAAACATATCACAACCAGACCGGAAGAGATGAGTTGTAGTTTGGGTTGTTGTAGGAGAGGTGGCCATGTTGTGGAGCCACGAGGAAGGGGCTCTGAGCCCCTTGGGCCCTCTGGGGCCTCCCAGCCCTTGGCTGGGGGGCTGCAGGGACCTGGAACAGCATAAAGCTGGGCTAGGTGCCTGTAGTTATGCCGGGAGATGTTTTCTCCATGGATGCAGAGCAGCAGCCGACGCTGACCAGAGAAACGGTGGCAGAGAGCCAGAGATAAGGACCTGAACCAGAGGAGCAGCAGAAACAACATGCAGCACCGCAGAGAAGACTCCTGGAAAGGGAGGAGAAAGAGAGCCAGCAACTGAGAGACAGAGTTTGGGGTAAGACTGTACCAGATTCCCCAAAACTCCCTTGGAGACCCTCTTGGAGAAGAGGGACATAGACTCCTATTAAGGAGAAAAGTTTTAGACATGCAGCACTAGAGAGAGAGGAGCTAAGAAGCTCAAAAGAGCGTCCTGGAGCTGGACTGGGACAGCCAGATGGAATGCAGGGGGAGTTGACCTTGGCTCCTCCCTTGCACTGTTGCCACGGTGGCAGCCTGAGAGACAGGGCACAGAGGTCCCAGTTGCTCCCAGTATGATCCCACTATGAGTCCAGTCACCACCAATGATCCCAGTAAATTCCAGACACTTCCAGTGGATTCAGTGAATCCAGTTTAATCCCAGTCATCCCCAGTATGGTTGCAGTCCCTCTCCCATACTCCCAGTATTATTGCAGTCATTCCCAGTCTGGTCCAAGTATGAACCCAGCAGGGGCCCAGCTGCTCCCACTCTGATCCCAGTTGCCCCCAGTGTGGTTGTTCCAGGATGGATCAGGAATGGGGACCCCTCTGTGCCCCCCCCTTGTGTCACCCTGTTCTGGGAGAGCTTTGGGGGGACATCTGCACCCCAACATGGCATCCAGCGCATCCCAAAGTGTGCAGGACCCCCTTAAACCACCCCACAGCCCCCAAGGAACCTCCAAACCCACTCAGAGTCCATCTGGGACTCCACCTAACCCTTTTCTGGGGGGACTTTCATGGACTCTGGTGTTACTGGGAGCCTCCCCTGGCTGCACGTGAGGAGCTCTTAGGTGAGAGGGGGTGTTGGGAAGGGGGGAGTCGGTGAGTCAGAGGGGATAAAAGGGGTGGTGGGACCCCAAGACTGAATGGGAGAGGAGTGGGACCCCCCAAAAGTGGAGAGGGAGGGAGGCTGAGAATTGGGGGATGATGGGAAAGGGGTGGGAGAGGTCAGAAGAGGGGGAAAAAGGGGAGGGTGGGACCCCCAAACTGAGCATGAGGGAGGTGGGGATTGGGGGAATGATGTGTATGGGGTGGGAGAGGGGGAAAAAGTGGGGGTTGAGACCCCAAACTAAACATGAGGGGGCTGGGGCTTAAGGGGACCATGGAAAAGTGGGAGGAACAGGGAGAGGGGTGGAAAAGGGGGGTGGTCTGGAGGGATGGACAGTCCCATGGGGGTCTTTGGGCACTGGAGGGTTGGGAAAGGGTGGTCCCCCTGAGCTCCCAACTTCCTCTGGGGTGCTGGGGGCTGCTGGATCCAATCTCAGCCTTGCATTGTGCTAACTGTTGAAATTTAGAGCAATTCTAGAGGGGGGACTGAACCACGTTTGTCCCCCAGGCTTTAATGATGGCAAATCAGATCTATTGAAAGAAAATGAATTATTTATTTTTGCAAATGATGACACAGAACAGAATTATTTAGTGAACAGTAGAAACACTAAAACTACCAGTAGTACAGGATAAGGTAGGACAGGGCACTACACTAAAGCAATTGTTGAAGCAATTCTACTAAAGGTGGCAAACAAGCAAGAATTCTTAATTAGAGATGGATGGAACTCCCCCAGAGCAGCGCTCGTGGGGAGATCTCTGCTCTCAACCTCCAGCAGTGACCTTGGGGGGTCAACAGCCACACACCCCCCAAGAAGGGTTCTGTTGGAAGAAGCTGCCCCTGGCAAAGGGGACTGGCCCTTTTTGGTAGAAACCCATGGACTGACAGTCCTTGGACTCCAGGGCTTCCCTCACCATCAGGGGCTTCATTTGGGGTCAAACCAGTCTGGGGTCCAACATCTCCTACCTTGTCCTGGCCCCCTCTCAGCTCAGCACTGACCCCTTTGCAAATGGGGCATTGTCTTGGGGCCATTGCAGGGGGGATGTCCTGCCCCAGTGTCCCAGTGTTCCTTTAATTGCCAGAGGCCCTGCAGTGTCCCCGTGGCCCCTTGATTCCATGACCTTCTGAAACACCTCAGGGTTCCTTTGGTTCCATGAGGCCCCCCTGTCACAAAGGCCCCTGGATTCCATGAATTCCGCAGTGTCACAAGGTTCCTTTTTTTCCATGGGGCCCTGCAGTGTCCCAATTGTGCCTTGACTCCAGGAGTATCCAAATTCTCCCAGGGTTCCTTTGGTTTCAGGAGGTCCCGCAGTGTCCCAGCGGCCCCTTCATTCCAGGCAGGCCCAGGGAGACGAAGGCAAAGACGGAGCCCCGACCCCCGTCAGCATCTTGGGGGGGCGGGGGGGCAGGACCCGGGAAACGGCGGCGGCTGCTGGGAAGGGACTGGGACGGACTGGGATGGACTGGGATGGATTGGGAAGGGACTGGGATGGACTGGGACGGACTGGGATGGACTGGGATGGACTGGGATGGATTGGGATGGACTGGGGTGGACTGGAATGGACTGGGATAGACTGGGACACCGAGATACATCGGGACCAGGACTGGGACCCAGCAGGACCCCCTGGGAGCAGGATCTGAGCACACTGGGACCCTCCAGGACCAGAACTAAGGCAACAGGGATCATACTGGGATCATGGTGGGAGAAGCTTGGCCCATGCTGGGAGCGACTGAGACCACACTGAGGGTGACTGGGGTCATACTGGGGTCATACCAGGAGTGAGTGGGATCATGCTGGAGGTGATTGGGATCATACTGGGACTGACTGGGCGCTGAATCCGAAAAATCGGTCCGAGAAACTACTCAGAGACATTTTTATCTTTAAGCAGCAAGGTATTTGTTTCTTCAACGTTGGGAGCAAGCCAGCTCGCGCTGGACAAACTTGCTCCAAGGCTTCACACAAAATCAGCATTTTTATACAATCTTCAGCTGGGATTAAATGCATATTCAAGTGATTCCAACATCTCTCTCTGCAGATTAAGAATAGGCGGAGTATAGGTGGAGCTCAGGCGGGGCTTGGGGCGGTGCTTCTCTTGGCCCTCAATCCTGAGGGGACTTCCACTCTTCCTCCATGGCTCTGGGGGCTTCAACTCATCTTCCTCAGCTTGACCTTCCTTCTCTTCCATTGTTCTTGACCCGCTCCCTGAAGCTTGGAAAAAGCCCTGGCTCCCGGCCTATTCCTCCTCTTCCAATGTCTCCCTGATCCTGCTGTCTCTCTAATTTATCCCCTCGAGGCCTAGGACATGTTCCTGTACTATTCTCTGAAGCTTTGCTCCAGTCAGTAGAACAGAACGAGCACAGATGGTCTTGGATGTTGGGAGCTTGTTAGCAGGCCCAAATTTCTTCGTGAACTCTTTTGGGCCTGGCCTCCTGTTTCACCAGGGACACAGCCCGGGCCCGGGGGTTCCCATTCCCATTCCACGGGTTTGCATTCCTGTTCCAGGTGTTCCCATCCCATTCTAGTTGTTCCCATCCCACTCTAGTTGTTCCCATCCCATTCCAGGTGTCCCCATTCCCATTCCAGGAGTTCCCATTCCCATTCCAGGTGTTCCAATTCCCTTTCCAGGTGTTCCATCCCATTTTAGGTGTCCCCATTCCCATTCCTATTGTCCCTCCTCCCATTCCTGGTGTTCCCATCCCACTTCTGTTTTCCCCATTCCCACTTCTTGGTGTTCCCATTCCAGGTGTCTCCATTCCCCTTCCTATTGTCCCCATTCCCATTCCAGGTGTTCCCATCACAACTCTGTTTTCCCTATTCCCATTCCAGGTGTTCCCATTCCCATTCCTGGTGTCCCCATTCCAATTCCTGTTGTCCTCAATCTGCTCCCAATGTTCCCGTTCCCATTCCAGGTGTTCCCATTCCCATTCCACGAATTCCCATTCCCATTCCAGGTCTTCCCATTCCCGTTCCTGCTGTCTTCATTCCAATTCCAGGTGTCCCCATTCCCATTCCTGGTTTCCCCATTCCCATTCCTGGTGTCCCTAACCTGCTCCCAGTGTCTCCATCCCTCTCCCCGGTGTCCCCATTCCCAATTCAGGAGCCCCCATTGCCAGGTCCTGATGTCTCCATTCCCATTCCTCTTGTTCCCAGTCTACTCCCAGTGTTCCCATTCCCATTCCAGGTGTTCCCATTCCCATTCCAGGTGTCCCAATTCCCATTCCCCCTGTCCCCATTCCCATTCCTGGTTCCCAGGGAGGAACTGCTGGATGCTGGAGGAGGAGCCAGAATTTATTGCCCAAACCAGGAGATTTTCACACCTAAATTACGCCCCGGTGATGTCACCACTGTCCCTGTGATGTCACCAATGTCCCTGTGATGTCACCAATGTCCCTGTGATGTCATTGATGTCCCTGTGATGTCACCGCTGTCCCTGTGATGTCACCAATGTCTCTGTGATGTCATCGATGTACCTGTTGTGTCACTGCTGCCATTTCCCCTGCTGGTTTACCTTAAAACCAGCACACCAGGTCTGTGCCCAACGGGGGTCCCTGTGGATCATCCAACGCGGGTCCTCCCATGGCTGATGGAGTTGGAGCAGCGGCCGAAGCTCTTCCCGCAGTCGGGGCACTCGGGGCTTCCATTACTGGTGGGTCCGTGGGTGGGAGGTCAAGGAAGAGCTCTGCGTGAAGCTCTTCCCACACTCCCCACAGTGGAAGGGCCTCTCCCTGGTGTGGAGGCGACGGTGGGTGTAGAGGGTGGAGCTGTCCCACATTCCCTACACGTGTAGGGCTGTTCCCCAGTGTGGATGTGCTGGGGGCTGAGCAGCTTGGGGCTTGTGCTGAAGCTCTTCCCACATTCCAAGCTCTTGTAGGGCCATTCTCTGGTGTGGATGCAACGGTGTTTGCAAAGGCTGGAGCTGTCCCTGAAGCTCTTCCCACACTCCGCACACGTGTAGGGCCTTCCCCACTGTGGATCATCTGGTGTCGGAGCAGGTTGGAGCTCTGATTGAAGCTCTTCCCACATTCCCCACACATGTAGGGCCTTTCCTCACTGTGGATCATCTGGTGTCGGAGCAGGTGGGAGCTCCGAGTGAAGCTCTTCCCACATTCCTCACACATGTAGGACCTTTCCCCACTGTGGATCATCTGGTGTCGTAGCAGGTTGGAGCTGTGATTGAAGTTCTTCCCACACTCCGCACAGGTGTAAGGCTGTTCCCCAGTGTGGATGCGACAGTGCTTGCGGAGGTTGGAGCTGTCACTGAAGCTCTTCCCACACTCCTCACACGTGTAGGGCCGTTCCCCACTGTGGATGTGCTGGTGCCTCAGGAGGTCAGATCTCTTGCTGAAGCTCTTCCCACATTCCAAGCACCTGAAGGGCTTTTCCCTGCTGGGAGGCTGCTCAGGGACCACCAGCTCGCAGCTCCGCCTCAAGCTCCGGCCGCCTTCCCGGCACACGCTGGCTCTTTCCTCCTCACAGCCCCCTGGGCTGGCTTTGGAGCCCCTCCTGCGGGGGCATCTCCGGCCCTTTTCCTCCCCGCTGCCTTCCTGCGCCGGGGAGCCCTTCAAAACGACCTCTCCCACCAGGCTCTGCCGCCGGGATTTGTCCTCCGCGCTCTCCGGCCTCACCTCGGGGCCTGGGGCAGGAAGCAACAAGGACACGCAGGGGATTTGCCTCCGGCCCACAGGGAAGCCCAAGGACATCCCCCCATCTCTGGCCCCGGCAGGACGGTCACAAAAGACAAAAGACCGACCCAAAGGGGCACTGACTTCCTCCTCACCTGCCTGGGGGGCCCGCGGCATCTTCCTCTTCCTCGCAGCCTCCTCCTCCATCCGCCCAACCTTTGGGAAGCAGAAATCCTGCTAAAGGGGAAAACAAGGGGTGAGTGCGTTGCCTTGGGGGTTCCTCCTGCCCAAGTCCAGCTCTAGGACTCACCGGGTAACTTGTGCCCATAAAAACTCTCAAAACACCAACATTCAGCCCAAAAACCCCTCCCAGGAGTTCCCCCACTCTGCTCTCTGGGGTTTGGGGGGTCCCCCCTGTCTGGCCTGATGGCACTTCTGCCTGCATTGGGGTCCCCCTTCTCTGGGCTGCCGGGGGTCCCGCGGCTTCGGAGGGTTCCCACTCGCCAGGGTCCCCTTTAGTGTTGCCAGGGGGGTCCCAGGGCTCACTTTTCCCCACTCTGCCTCCCAGGGCCGGCCGGCCCTCCTCTCTCGCCTCCCACCCTCGCAAACCTCTTGGCGCTCTCGGCTCCCACCCCGCCTCAAGGCCCCCCCTCCTCTCCACACTCCAAGGCCTTCCCCCTCTCCGGGACCCCCGCTTAAGGGGCCCGGCGCTCCCTCTCTGCTCCCCCCCCTCCAGCATTCCAGGGGTCCCCCAGCTCCGGGATCGCCCCTCTCCGCTCTCCCCACTCCGCGGCTACTGGGGCTCCCCCCCGGCTCTCACGGGGGGCCCCCAAACCGCTCTCGCCCCCCCCGCCATTGCCGAGCCACCGCCAGGACCTTTGGGCTGCTCTTCTTTGTGCTCCCGCTCGGCTCCTCCCTCGGCTGGGCCTCCGCTTTTGGTGGGTTTCCTCCTCCGGGATCCACCCCCTGCAGCCCTTCCCCCCCTGGCCCAGCCCCCTTGGACCCCCCTTGGGCCCCCCTTGGGCCCCCCTTGCCCAATAAGTCTGATTATACAGACAAGCAATTGGTTTTAATCCACAAAACCCAAATGTAGAACCCAGCACCCTGGGCCATGAACAAAGTGCTGTTCCTTGGCCCCCCCCTGAGACCAAAGTTAAAGAGAGAGGGAAAAACCTGCTGGTGGGAGAGCTGTTGCAGTCTGGTCAAAAGTGGGGATTGCAGTCCAGTTGAGGGGGGTGGTCTCAGGCTGGTTGAGAGCGGTGAGCTGCAGTCCTCCTCTGGATCCCACGAGTGGTAAAAAAGTTCTGAAACTCCAGGTTTATATATTCTCCAGTTCAGGCAGGAATGCCCAGTCCTCCCCTCACAGCGGGCAATTCCATAAAAGGATGCTTAGTTCTTCCCTCAGAGCGGGCAATTCCATAAAAGGATATGAGGATGTTCAGTCCATAAAAGGGTAGGAGGGTGCTCAGGACATCCCCCCCACCTCGCAGGCCTCTCCTGACAACAGTTCCTGGGAAAATGGCATGGAAGACCATAGAATCCACAGTTTTGGGCTGCACCCATCCAGTGAGGAATCGGTCCCAGCTGTTCTAACTAGGACACTGTGTCCCTCATCGCTGCCATCATCATCATCATCGACCTCGTGGGAGTCGGTGTCTGGAAGCTCCGATCCGGTAACTCCCAGGATGGGGGTCGGGAAGGGGCACGGATCCGCCCGGCAGCATTCCGGGGATCCTGTGCCACGGGTGCTGATCCCGCTTTCTTTCCATAGGGAAGAGGGAGGGGAATGGATACGACCCCGCACCCACCAGTGAGTCCCAGCAGCGTGTGTGGATCCAGATCCTCTGGGCAGGGATCCCAGGATGGAGGCCGGGATTCCAGAGGGGAATGGGGGCCTAATGGCTGGAGTGGGATTGGAAGGGGATTCCAGCTCAGGGCAGGATTCCAGAGTGGGATCAGGTGGAATTGTGGACAGGGATCAGGGTTGGATTCTGGAGTGGGATTGGGGTGGGATGGATGGAGTGGGATTGGGGTGGGATGGACGGAGCAGGATCAGGAGGGATTCCAGAACCGTTCCTACTCTCCCTGGGCTCCACAGCCGGCTCCATCCCCTGGGATGGGAACAGGGACATGGTGACTCCTTTCCCTGCTCTCATCCCGGCAGGAATCACAGCCTGAGCGATCCTGGAGCTGGATCCGCCCCTTCCCTCTCCCTGCGGAAAGGCAGGAGCTGCTGGCAGAGCTCATCCCGCTGCTCCCACCCACCCCGGCCCCCCTGCGGCTCTTCCCGATGGATCAACTTCCTGCTTTTTCCCGTGTGAAACCCAGGACCACAATTATTCCTGAGGTTTTAATTTGGGTGTGAAAATCTCCTGCTTTGGGCAATAAATCCTGGCTCCCTCCTCTGGCATCTGGCAGTTCCTCTGTGGGAACCAGGAATGGGAATGGGGACAG